>NC_088857.1:53496121-53796121 GCF_963853765.1 Magallana gigas | reverse complement strand
CTTCCGATAAATATACTAAAGTATATGAAAAGAAAGGCGTGATTTTGAATCATCATGTATGTAACTGTATAAGTCTTCTTTATTTAAAGGCACGCTGATAAGAGTAAAGATATTAAGATACCTTTAATTGAAGATTTAAATGAGGTTGTTATTGCATAGAAAATTAAGTGGTGAAGCGGAGTGCATGCGCAAATATTAAAAACAGGCGGATGCTTCATATAGGCACAATTGTGATCGGCCGAAACCGAAGACGATCACATAAACAGAATTTGATGATATATGGATATGTAATCATCAAATTCTGATATATGGATATGTAATAAGAATACACAGGTCAAGTTTGAATTGTGCCTCTTGAATTTCACAGTTTCCGCTCTTTAACTTTTGAGGGGATGCATTTATAAACCTGATATTTCATGTGAAGTCTATTTACAAGAAAGTAAAGATCAATTGTGAATATAATTCCGGTCCAATGATTTGTGATAGACGTATGCCTCTTGAACTTAGAACAAAATGGGAAATTCTGTTTCCGCTCTAGCTATTAAAGTGATGCACATGTAAAGTTCAGATTTCATAAAAGATTAATTTATAAGATTCAATTTAATAGAATTTGAACTTGGTTTTAGTTCGATAATTTTAACAGAGTATTGCCTCTTTATCGAAAAAGAAAATGAGTAATTTTCATAGATTTGTGATTTATTTTGCAATCAAAAAATTGTTCAATAAAATTTGGCATTTGAAACTTTGGTCGACTGCGGGGGCATTTGTGGCGTTACGACACATCTTGTTCAGTTAATCATAAATATTGTTGAGGTAAATACACAAGAAATAATATCAATTTTTTTTGGAAAATTATAAAAGATTTACCGTAGTCCTCTCGCTAAATCAGTCCTATCAACAATTTCGGCCAATATGTTGGAAGTCTGGAGAAATGCAAGTCAACATCCGCAACACTGCCTACTGCTCAAACCCAGTATCTTTCTGTTAGATGGTGTAGTTCATCAGTTAGTTCATAGGTGTCCTCTTGCTAAATCAGTCCTATCAACAATTTCGGCCAAGTATGTTGGAAGTCTGGAGAAATGCAAGTCAACATCCGCAACACTGCCTACTGCTCAAACCCAGTATCTTTCTGTTAGATGGTGTAGTTCATCAGTTAGTTCATAGGTGTTGTAAAATTTAAAATATGATATTATACATGTGTATTTGAATTTTTTTTATACATTGGACCTTTTAATTACATGCTGCTCCAATATTAAATTGCAACTGAAAAAAGATTTATCAGGAAATTAATCTAGGCTTAAACGTGAAGATATCTTGACTTTGTATTAACTCTGCTAAAATGAACATTTCCTTGTAAATAATTACTCAAGATGATAACTGGCTTAAGTGTATCACAAAGAACTGTTGCAGATGCAATGGTCTTCTTTTCTGTAAGCATGTTTCTGAAATCAAGAATCACATATTTGGTATGGTAATATGTCAATTATCATTTTAAAGACTTCCGACTTCAGTATATTTAGCTGCACTATCTGTCTCTGAAATTTTAATTTCTTGGCCAATGCTTTTCAAATTTAGTATGATGCATCTTTGGGATAAGAGGAATATAAATTGTAAATTTCATGACTCTTATCTCATAGGGACTGTAAAATGTAGTGTTAATTTAAACAATACATAAATCTTCCTCTTTACTACAGCTGGAACTTAACTGAAACTGGCCGCATATTTAGATAGACTATAAAGCCCTTCATCTAAATCGTTAATGATCCTCAGGACAGGGATTCCAACTTCAGGGTGTGGCAAAAAATGGGCATAACAGTATTAAGGTATTCAATCCATAACTGAGGTGATTTTAACAATTTTGATTGATTTTAACTATTTTGAATATCCATTTTAAAATTGCTATGAGGCCGACATAAACCAAATTCGACTAAATGAACTTTTTGCACTTGGAACTTTTTTAAACAGTTGTCTGCCCCTTGCAAAAATTAAAAAAAATTCAATTATCAAAAATATTTGTGGTAAATGTTTAATTTTTTCAGCATTGTCGAAGAAAAGAAAAGCTTTTACAATTTCTTACCAAGAGATTTGTGAGAAAATTATTTGTACTATAAAGATATATTTAAAAATGCATTTTTTCCCATAAACTTCAATGTTAACTTCAAGATGGGATAAATTTGTTTAAATTCAAAATTTTAATTTATTTTAAAGATAAATCATTATTATTACATAAACCCCTTAAAACCACACTAAGATATTAGTAATCAAACTTGCAATCTATTGGATATGAAATATGATTTTTATGGATGGACTACCTTAATGAATAAAATGTTTGACCATTTTTTATGTTCACTAACAAGAATAGAAACTGATGACTGGCTGTATATTTAGAAAGACCATCAGCTGACATTTTTTTATTAAATTTTATGACACCTAAGGTAAGGATTATGACTTAAAGGATGTACATTATGTTTAAAATTCTTGTAATTCTAAAAATTCGAGGGGGTGGTGTTGACACAACTATTTATTTTTCGTTGCTTGGTCATATCTAATAATTAATCGTTGTAAATAATATAATTAAGAAGTTTAATGATTGAAAGAATAATACAGGAATTAATTTTTATTATATACAACCAATTTTTTTTTGGTGAAGTTTTTAAATAAACAAAATAAAGACTTGCTGATTATTATGTAAAACTCGACTGCCCCCCCCCCCCCCCCCAAAAAAAAAACTGATGTGTTTAACGGGTTCTATGGCTTGAGGGTAAAATATTTGATAGTGTCTTCTCATTCATTGGGTGAATACTGAAATGCTTAACGAGGCCGGGTGTAATTTGTTCTGCCCTAGATTTTTGAACGAATTTTTTTTTACATGAATTTCTACTAACATAATTATTATTTTATGATAGAAAAAAATAAGACATTTACCATATCGTTTGTTTAAGGGGGCATCTCAAAGTTTCTTAATTTTTAACATAGGATCCAATGGGATTTTGCTTGAAATGTATCGATTTTGCACATATATTAAAAACTTCTGCCCTAGGGATTTCTTTTTCTGTGTACATATTAAAGTTATTGCTAAAAGGCATCAAATGGTCGAATAAAAAAACCATTTCACCTCCTGGTTTGTACCAGGGGTCTTATCAAAGTTGGTTTTTTTGTATGCCCAATTTCTCAGAGTAGGCAGATAATTATGGCTTTTTTTATTTGACAAAGGCGGAAATGGCGATCTTTTTAGTATTATTAAAATATTCAGAGATATATAGTAATAAAAAAATATATAACATCACCTATTAATATGAAATACATGGTTACTGTCTTGAAATATATGAATTAAGCAATATTTAGGCTTAGAAAATATTTAGGTTAAGAAAACGTGACAGAGGGTCAGGCTTGCTGAACTATCTTAACGTTTTCCTTAAAGCTGACATGTATTCATGAATACGCATCATTTCCCTTTTTCTCCGACTAACGTCATATTAGTTGTCGATTTCTATTGTTCTGCTTATCGCTACACACCCCCTATATAAGGCCGAGAGCACTATTCATGCTTCACCGCATTCAGGTATTTCATTCACCCGAACACGTTACCTTGGACGAAAAGACGTGTAGAAACACTTTGGGAAAAAAAATAATATGACACCACCTTCGCTGGCAAGGCATATCAAATGAATGACGAAACAAGACAGACTGAAATCCAGCCACAAATACTTCCAAAATCCTCGATAAGTGTAGACCGTTTTCCTGTGTATATTACAACATCGCACATGCGCAAACTGCACACTGTGGCAGATCGAGCAATGTCAATGATCGCATGGATTTTAGAAACGGAGCGTTTTTGTAGGAACGGATGGAAACGATGTAACGTTGTTTCTTTCTTGGATTGACTATCATTTAGCTACTGTGTTTGATGTACTGCCGCCGGGGTTTTAAAAATGATGCAGACGTTATGCATTCTGTATGAACGGCACACGTGTTCGATGTGCTACAAAATGATAAAATAAAGATGAATATGAGCCAGAGAATGAAGACCATAAAGGGAATATCAACTAGCTTTTAAAATAAAAAAGACAGTTATTGTTCAAGACCGTGAGATTTCACGTGGTTGAGATGTTCTTATGTCTCTTATTAAGGAACTAAAATCTAAAGGGTTATACAGCCAAAAACTGGAGCAGATCCATTTACAGCTGCAGCAGATGAAATCCAAATGCTTTTTTTCAAAAGGATAACTTGTAGCATGTTAAAGTAAATTTGCACGCAAATATATTGAATTGAATAAAAGTACGTCTTAAAACAAATTTTTGAACACTTTTAGATTTTTATATTTTAAAACAAATTCATGATCATTGATTCATGCAAGAAGGTTAAACAATTCCTTATACTTTGGTTGGAGATCAAGAGAAGAATATATACAGCTCAGATGGGGAGACGTAAAAATAAACAAGGGCACCTCTAAGCAGAGCATCCCCTCGTGACATGAATGTGGGGAATGCATTATTTAGGAATATATAGTTATGTAAATGAGGAGATCTCATTCTACTAACTCTCCATTACTACAAAAACTAGTGTTTCTTTACCTGTACTAGTTCTAAATCCAAAAATTTCAAGTTGTGATTTGAACTGCTTACTTTCACTTTGGTTTCACAGAAGTGAAGCGGAAGTAGTTATTGTCAAGTCGTACATAAAATTTCTGTATAAAACTGTTATTTTTACTATAAATTAAAAAGTGCTCAACTAATTGACTTGAAAAATTATCAGGCTTTATCCTTTAACCATGCCAAATACTTTTACGAATTTTGATGAATATCCGTGCAATTGTTTTTCTTTAAACTTGCTTCCAAGCTGAACACACATACACACGCACAGCACCGATGCTATATCCCCTTCGCAACAAGTTGCGCGAGGGGGTAATAACAAACTTTCAAACACACATTGCATTTGTTTTAATCTTTTACAATGAGGCATATTTGTGCAAAGGTTGAGGAAAATCTATTGGAAGGTTTTTTTTTAATTTACTAGAAAATTGAAATAGAGTGCACACACACATACACACACGTGCGCACGGTAGCGATACTATATCCTCTTCGCAACAAGTTGCGCGAGGGGATAAAAAAACATATTAAAGGTAAAAAATAATGCCTTGAGCACATGTATACAGAACGACTTGCAGAAACATCAATGGGCATGCCTAGGATGTTTAGACGATTTGGTGCCAATTGTTTGCAGGGATGGGTACTTCAGTGTTTGTAAAGAAATATTTAATGCACAGTTCAGTTCTACAAGAAATACGACCGGCACCGCCCAGTACAAATGACGGACCCAGAAAGTCTGGAATTTTTTTTAATTTTTTAAAATAATTAACAATGATGTTTGGTATATATCAATCAGACAATGGGTAAGAAACCCCTGTCCAAAAGTGCGACAAGGCCAGAGTAGAATGTCGGAAAACGAATCGCAGCTTACAAAAAATAAGCTACTCTCTGGTGCACGCTGAATCTCTACCTTCCCAAGGAATGCAAATCAGCGACCAGAAAATATATAATATATAAACACTAATTATTACAACTCTGATTACATGTATATGGAACAACATCCTCTGTGGGGTATTTTCTTAATTAAGATGCCTTCAATGATATCTTATTGGGACTGCTTTGGGAGAAATAGAAAACTTAGAATTTAGATTTAATGCCCCAATATTCCCCAAGGTAAGTTTACCCTAGTTTTAAGGAGCGACAATGATATACAATGTGACAATATCATTTTGCATGAAAATTCTAACCAGGACTAGATATCATAGGACTATATTTGACGAAAGTGAAATTTGCTATAATAAGAATTAACATTTAACTATGCTTTTTGATTTCTAAAGAAAAAAATTAATTTATTGCGTAAAGCTTTCATTTGAATGTTTTTATTAAAAATATTTGTCTTTTATTATTAAAATTATTTATGATAATTTATATTTTCTAAAAGTACACGGTATAAAAATCATGACAATTTTTGTCATTTCATCACCCCGAGGTTGCTATTATCAGCCTGATATCCGAACCATCTATGAGGTCGATAAGCCCGATATACTTCCGTAGTCAGTCGGTAACAAACCTATTAAATATTGGTATGGTCTTAAATATTCAAAGTGCCTTCACCCATTATAATTACGCCCTTTCATCGTCATAGAGCTCCTGGCATTAAAAGTCTACAACTATTTTTTGGATGACTCTGAGAACAAATTATTAACACAGATAAAGTATCACGCTCTAGTAAAACAAATTCTTTTCCAAAAACATACATGATTATCCCGCATTCGCTACATATGTATCGCTAAAAATGTTATTGAAACAATACTTTGTTCACTTCTACTAACTATTGATAGTATCCTATAAAAATGCAAATAAAAATTATAACAATTAAAAGTGTTTTATTAAACTTTTAAAAATATGCTGACTGTGCTTCTGGCGGGAGGCGGCAAAAGAATGGTACATTAAAGTGATTGCGATTATTATATTGTTACTTGAAAGCCTGTTACCTGAAGGTGAGTTGCGAATAATTATGCTATGCATAAAATCCATACCTCTGTTTTATTCAATGAAATCATTAATTGATATCAAATATGATATTTGAATAAGGTACGTAGCACAGAAAACCTAACCTACATTTTTTTTCTGGAGTTATTATGTTTATTTTAAATAGAGAAATAATGTGCAGTATCTTAGACTGCCTTTAGTAAATAAATCGATGTACATTTCAGTTCTAGTGTATTTAAATATACACAAGCCAATATAGTCATACTTATCAATTTCTTGCTAGTCGCTACACCCACTCATTCAAATAATAAACATAAGCCGAGTTCTGAAATAACCTTGAATATAAAGTTAAAGCAAATATGAGCTGCAATTTTCTTGCTAATATTTTCTAATGAAATGACCAAAAATATCAGTTGTTTTTTTTTTTTTCTGTTACACTTGTTTTAGTCGGAAAAGCAGTTAAGAAGCCTTAATTGATGTAAAATTGAATTGTTGTCGTTCTGTACAAAAATTGAAGTGCTATATATATAAACTTCTTAGAAAAGAAATCTTTCTTCTGACAAAAATTAATGATTTGTTCAAATCTTATTTATCATAAAAGTTTAAGTTACATGCAGACTTAAGCATACTAGCAGGTTTTTGCAGCAAAATAAAATCCTAAAAAATACAGCTCATATTGCTTTAATTAAAATTTAAAGCCTTTCGGCTATATCATGGTACTATCCCTTTTAAATAAAAACTGAGATTATGAGGAAAATTAAACTTAAATTCATATAACTGTAACACTTGTTAAGTATAGATGCACTGTGTGTACATATGTCACGTTAAAGGCCTATTTTCTTATCTAAACAGAACAGTTTCTTATCTGGAAGACACGGTCCTATAAACGTTGAAACTCCTCAAGATTTCATATATGAAGGACATTGCACTGAGAGCCAAACTCAAAATTATGAGGCTGTTATTCTGCGTTCTTGTATTATATTTTACAGGCGCGAATTCTGAAAATGCGCGTGAAACTAAATTTCTGGAATTAAAAAATAAACTTAACGATTTGGAAAAATTAACATCCATACTTTCGTCAAAATTCAAAATAACAGAAATTGATTTAGAAGAGACAAAATTTAAGCTTCGGCATTCTGAGAATGTCATTGGCGCCCTAAAGGAAGAAAATCTAGAAATGAAGGCAATACTTCGCGCGGTCAACGGTAAACTTAAAACAGTTCATGGTAGCAACTCCGAGCAGCCATTCTCTAGCACCCAGGATGCCTTAATTAAAGTGTCTGAAGAACAGCTTCACCTTAATAATGACGGCATTGAAAGTAATTGTTAACAACATAACGCGAAACAAATTGACTAGCGTCATAAAATCTTTTAGTTTTAAAGTTGATGTACTGCATTTCATTATATTGCTGAGTAATTTTAATAACGTCCGTAATTGCATATTGTTTATGCTTTGGGCCTGAGAACACTCTTTACACTACACAATGATGTCAAGGTTTATATAAAAAATATCTCATTCAATGTTAAAAAGAAAATTAAGTATACAATTATGTTTTTATTTTGTTTTATTACATGTAAGTCAAGAAACTTTGAACATAAGAATAAAATGGTTGACATGTAACATACCAATATTATTTGTTATATATACAGCTAAAACAACTGGGTCATCATAAATTACAGAGACAAAGCGTTATCCTCCTCCTATATTTTTTTTTTTTTAAATGCTTAGATGTACATTCTTCGCATGCAAATGGAGGCAACTAATACGTATGTAACTTCCGTCATCTGTTTTGAATTAAATATTAATATAGTATGTATCTTCCGACATCTGTTTTGAATTAAATATTAATATAGCATTAGTTTTTATATCATAGCAAATTTCTAAGAATTTTTTAAAACCGGAAGGTATTATCCTTATCCGACTTAAAAGAGGAATCGATGAATATTAAATGTAGTCCTATTCACGGAACTATACTCATTGATATGGATACACAGAAAAAAATGTTATTTATTTACACCAGTTATTGACAAGAGAAAGTGAATGAGAAAATGAACAAGCTTACAACCATTATCTGAACAGACTACAGTCATACTGAATGGCACGAAATTCCGTGCAGCGGTTGAAGACTGAACATTTTTCACCGACGTCTCTTCCGAATCTCAGAACTGTGCCACACAAACTGATTCAGGAAATTAAATCAACGGCCCGCTTCAAATTTTTACTTCGAACATCCTTTTTTCTCCCTATATATGAGAATATGTCGTACTAAAGATTTCTTATTATAAGAATATTACATTATAGAATTAAAAGATCTAGTTATAAATACAGACATTTCCTTTTTATTTCTTAAAATTTCATATGTTATGATTTTGGCAATTAACTTGACTTATGAATGCAGATGTAAAGTTTTTGTTTGTCCAGATGAAAAAATGACAATAACAAACTGTCAACCATATCAAAAATCCATAAAACGAAATACAAATTCAAGGCAGAGCAACACGGACCTCTAAAAAGATAAAGGTAGGATCAGGTGTCATGGAAGAGTGAACATCCTCTGCTGACCGGTCACACCCGCCGTGTGCTCTTTGTCGTAATGGGGGGGGGGGGGGGGGGGCGCGGAAAAGTCCGTAGACAATTAGGTGATTAATTTTGGTCTAACAATTAGTATGAAAAACATCAGTCAGCAAATGACCCAGTGCAAGATTGTTTTTGTTGACAAGGTCGTCGTATCGACCATAGAACTTGCGAAAAGATGATTTCAAACGAGACTGTTGATAGTCCTGTTTATCAACTTAAGCTTGTTTGTCAGTAACTTGCCTCGCCTTAGAAACTATTCATACGAAGAGCATGCTGTTGTGTATCGAATTAAATGAGACAAAAATCAGATATAGTTTTCTATGTAAAACTACGAATACGACATATTTTGAAACATAGTATTAATAACCTTAACTGGAGGGACGGTGTAATGACCTGATGTGTGAAATGTCCTGATGAGATATATTTTGTAAAATAAAACATTTAAGAAAATGCAGCTAATAAATTTTTATTTAATGTTATTAATTATATTTTCTTTCCATTTAAAGCTGAACACCGGTCGTAACTAGGCACTGTCTACCATTTTTTTTACCACTGCTGTTCACCTGTGTGGACGTACATCTTGTTTCGCAGTGCTACTCGGTCGCGATAAAACTATGAAATTTATCACACTTTTTTCAAGCCAGGAGAATACTAATATCAAATAAATTTGTCAATGCATTATTTACAAACAGAATATGCTCAAAGAATAAGAAATAAATGCAGAAAATCCAAAGACCACGAAAGGAAAATTACACGTCGGCCACGAGTTTCAGATAAGCAATCGAGTGTAACGAGCGGTGTTCAGCTTTAAGTAAAAGTTTTGTTGTAATTATTTATAACAAGATGTAATTTATAATCTCTATTCCAAAGTTTTTAATGAACTGATATTTTGTGTAATGACCTGATGGCACTTTTTGTCGTTTTGCTTTAAAAATATGGATAGAAATAATTTTTTGACGCTTGATTTATAATAACAAATTTATTATCTATGATATATAGTAAAAATCTTGTAAATGACGCCAAACATCACATTTCTCTTCTTTCCAGCCTTGCAACCGACCATTTCCTGCATTAACTTGGGAAGCCAACACTTAGTGCAATCGTTATTAATGTCGACATAGTTGCCTTTCTTCTTATTCAGTTTTGCTTTCGTTTCGATAGGAGGGAAGGGTGTATAAAAGGTCCTTTTTCAGGCAATACACTAAATTGCTCGGAGATATTTCTCGTTAAACATCAGGAGATCTTTGCCGATGTAATTACTATAGCAAAACTGAGCAAGGTTTGCTAAGACAAATAGCCCGCAGTCGACGCCATTGGTCTGCTGTTGAATAGACGATATGCGAACTGTAATATTGTTAAAATCTCCATATTAAAGACTTGCTGCTGGAGACACGACTTTCTGAAATTTGAAATGATATTTTCATTTTAAGCTGTCCTCATCCCACACTGGAATTCTTTCGGTTGTCTGCAGACATTGGATGTCAGGAAACTATCGTTTTATCATTTGCTAAACATGGTTCATGATGTCAGAGCAGAGTTCTTTGTTGTTGCTTATCTTGTTTTTATGCTCTTCCGTTAAACTGCCTTCCCAAAATGTAGAATTGGCGTCTGTATCTGGAATTGTTCTCTTCTTGGCTGGAAGACACGTTTCTTCTTGTTGTATATTCGATGTTTAAAATCTTAATTTCTTTTTGGTTTTGTGGTGTTTTGGTGAAGTAGAGTGCGCTTTAGGGTTGTTAGATTTCAGCTTTTTCTTTTAATAGCGTGTTTGGTTCTGCGTTTTGTTCTTGAATGGAATCTGGATGGAGCCGGATGGACAGTTGTATTTACGTCTTTAGTACGAGGCTTTTTTCTTCGCGATTTATTGTCACTTCTTTTCAAACTTCTTTTATAGAGCGACCTTAAACTGACTTCACGGTTGTCTGCATCAACTGGGAGGCCAACAAACATTCGTACTGCAAGATGATGGTGGCATTTTGTTGATAACGAACACGGGCATATCTCCGTGTGCAATGTAACAAAATATTTCTTGTCATTGTGAACTATATACGCATTGCATTCCGGAACATGCGTAACACCTTTTATTTTCGAAGATATACTTCGCCAAGGATTTTTGACTCAATTCCTTAGTATCCCTGATGGTACATGGACTTTTCTTCGACTGCATCTGTTGGACTTGGGCTATCTTCATGACTGGTAGAGGTTATTGAAACTCGGCGATTGTGTCTGATAATCAGCAATGGGATTCTCTTCCTGATAGTTGTTATCATCTACAGGTAGTTGTATTCTGGATAGTTTTAAGGAATCCTTTAATTCAGCATTGTTGATTGACGATTTTACAGATTCGAAGATTTCGTCAGGATTTACAATTTTGTACGGTAGTCTGATATCAATTCCTTGTCAAGACGAGCTTCCATGTACTTGGACTTTAATTTGTAACACCCAATTCTAGCCCGTCTTATTTGGCATTCTACAAAATAGTAATTCTGAAGGTGATACAGGTTAAGCATCATGCAGTCAACTGGAAGTTCTTGCCAACCTGTCATTCAAAACTGCATTTATGCTCTCGGATGGGTTGTTCGTGATCCCTGAATAATCCATCGTCCAGAACACGATAGCAGATCTCTCTTCATATGCCGATCGAAATACTCTTTAGCCTTTTCCGCCCACGTTGCTGTCAAATTCTCATATACTTTTTTCAAATTTGTTCTCATTTTAGCACTGGGCAATCTGTCTCCAGTTAAACAAGTAAATTCCATTTTTTGATAGATCTGCGCGTAGTTTTCTTAGTTCTTCTTTGAAATCCCTCCTAAGATGGTCCCCGTAGTGTAAAAAACCTGCATTGTCGGGAAAAAACGCTCTACTGCTTTCGTTAAAGCTGGTTCCTTATCTGTAATGAAAGGAATACGTTTTCCTTTCAGACATTGGATTGTGTCTGACACATACTCCAAGAGACGATTATGGGACTTCTGGAGCTTTCTGTCATGAACAAGGAAAGCTATCAAAAGGTATCCAAGGAGTGCTCTCAAAAAGTATATTGTGAAACGCCGAATATCACCGAGGTTGAATGTAGTGTCGTATACTAAACAAACTGAATGTCACAGGGTCGTTAGAGAAATAACGAAGTCTTGATTCGTACTCATATTTGCCTTTATATGATATAAGAAAAGAAACCTAGAAAACACATTCTCAAAACAACACACACACTTGACGAAAGACAATTACATGTACTACATATTTGACTAAATTACAAACACAATGGGTTTCCCAATTATAATACCGGTGATTTACCGACAGTATCACTGAATATGATGTTACAATAATATATTTCACAGTGATCTTACCAGGTATCTAGGACTTTAAATAATAAATAAAATACTGAATCTTTGAAGATCAGGAGTACATTGGTACATGAAACTAACGCCGTAAAGGGTAGACTGTGGGTACTGGATTTGGCGGAACTTGCGCTTACATAATGAACGAAGTTAGTAATGAATTAAAAGTCGTCTGTCATTGGTCAATGAAACGTATATACCTGAACATGGTCACTAAATGCTAAAATTAGAAAAACCACGTGACATCACAGCATTCACACATGCACTCATCATATATGATGAACATCATATAAATAAAAAAAATATGAACTGCGACATGGGGAATCGGCATTGCTCTGGATAAGTTCCACGAAAGTATTGATCATCTCTGGCAGGGCAAATATTGATATAAAATCTTGATATATAGTTATTTTTATTAGTCCCCTACCGGTTTTCACCGGAGGGGACTATTGCTTTCCTCTGCGTCCGTCAGTCCGTCCGTCTGTCTGTCCCACTTCAGTTTTCCACATTTTTTTAGCTCACCTGAGCCAAAGGCTCAAGTGAGCTTTTCTGATCACAATTTTTCCGTTGTCTGTCGTTGTCGTCGTTGTCGTCGTCGTCGTTGTTAACTTTTCACATTTTCATCTCTTCTCAAGAACCACTGGACAGATTTCAACCAAATTTGGCAAAAAGCGCCACTAGGTGAAGGGAATTCAAGTTTGTTCAAATGAAGTGCCACGCCCTTTTTAAAGGGGAGATAATTGAGAATTATTAAAAATTTGTTGGTATTTTTCAAAAATCTTCTTCTCAAAAACTATTCTGCCGGAAAAGCTTAAACTTGTGTGGAGGCATCCTCAGGTAGTGTAGATTCACGTTTGTTCAAATCATGGTCCCCGGGGGTAGGGAGGGGCCACAAGAGGGGGATCAAGTTTAACATAGGAATATATAGAGAAAATCTTTAAAAATCTTCTTCTCAAAAACTATTAGGCCAGGAAAGCTCAACTTTGAGTGGGAGCATCCTCAGGTAGTGTAGATTCAAGTTTGTTTAAATCATGGTCCCTAGGGGTAGGGTGGGGCCACAATAGGGGGATCGTGTTTTAAATAGGAATATATAGAGAAAATCTTTAAAAATCCTCTTCTCAAAAACTATTTGGCCAGAAAAGCTCAACTTTGAGTGGAAGCATTCTCAGGTAGTGTAGATTCAAGTTTGTTTAAATCATGGTCCCTGGGGTAGGGTGGGGCCACAATTGGGGGATCGTGTTTTAAATAGGAATATATAGAGAAAATCTTTAAAAATCCTCTTCTCAAAAACTATTTGGCCAGAAAAGCTCAAATTAAAATGGAAGCATCCTCAGGTAGTGTAGATTTAAGTCTGTTCAAATCATGATCCCCGGGGGTAGGGCGGTGCCACAATTGGGGGATCAAGTTTTACGTAGGAATAAAGATAGAGAAAATCTTTAAAAATCTTATTCTCAAAATCTATTAGGCCAGATAAGCTAAAATTAAAATTGAAGCATCCTCAGGTAGTGTAGATTCACGTTTCTTCAAATCATAGTCCCCGGGGATAGGGTGGGGCCACAATTGGGGGATCAATTTTTACATAAGAGTATATCGAGAAAATCTTTTAAAAAATTTCTTTTAATAACTATTTGGCCAAGAAATCTCAAATTGGCGTGTAACCATCCTCATATAATGTAGATTCAAGTTTGTTCAAATCATGGTCCCTGGGGGTAGGGCGGGGCCACAATGGGGGATACATTCTTATATATAGAGAAAATCTTTAAAAGTCTTCTTCTCAAAAGTATTAGGCCAGGAAAGCTCAAATTTGAGTGGAGGCATCCCCAGGTCATATAGATTCAAGTTTGTTTAAATAATAGTCCAGGGGTAGGGCGAGTCCACAATAGGGGAAGAAATTTTACATAGGAATATATAGAGAAAATCATTCAAAATCTTCTTTTTAAAGACTATTGGAAGCATCCTCAGGTAGTGTAGATTCACGTTTCTTCAAATCATAGTCCCCGGGGGTACGGTGGGGCCACAATTGGGGGATCAATTTTTCACATGAGAGTATATCGAGAAAATCTTTTAAAAAATGTCTTTTAATAACTATTTGGCCAAGAAATCTCAAATTGGCGTGTAACCATCCTCAGATAATGTAGATTCAAATTTGAGTGGAGGCATCCCCAGATCATATAGATTCAAGTTTGTTTAAATAATAGTCCAGGGGTAGGGTGAGGCCACAATAGGGGATGAAATTTTACATAGGAATATATAGAGAAAATCATTCAAAATCTTCTTTTTAAAGACTATTTGGCCAGAAAAGCTTAAACTTGTGGAGAGGCATCCTCGGGTAGTGTAAATTCAAGTTTGCAAAATCACAGTCCCTAGTGGTAGGGCGGGACCGTGATGGCGGTTTGAATTTTTACATAGGAATATATAGAGAAAATCTTTAAAAATATTCTAGGAAAGTTTTTTGGTCCAAAACTCAGTACTTAGTGTGGAAGCACAGGTTATGAGATTAAAGGTAGATTTAAGTTTGATGAAACCATGATTCCCTAGAGAATAGTGGGGCCACGAAATGGGGGGGGGGGGGGGGGGGTATATAGGAATAGAGAAAAATCTTAGAGGTACAACAACAAAAGGGGCTTAGTATTTACCAAAAAATAAGCGGTGGATGAAAATTGGCAGATTTTCATTTTTTTTTTAGCAAGATCTACTGTACTCAGTTGTCATGATATTTTGATACTGTAATGCTAATTTGATCAGAATTAAGGCAATTGTTGCTCAGGTGAGCGATGTGGCCCCTGGGCCTCTTGTTTCTTTATGCGTTTGAGGAATAATATGAAATTTGCTGAACAGCTACAGATCAAGTTAACACTTTTGTAGCATCTGGTTGAAATATTTTCGATAGATTTTTTTTCTTCCTATTTTTTAATGTTGAATTCGCCCAGAAGCAGTTGTCTTTAAAGAGAGATAATTAGAAATATTTGAATTTGCCCAGTCTTAAATTCGCCCGCTAACAGGGGCAAAAATTAAACGGGGCTAATAATTCCCTGTATACAGAACGCACGTATTATTTTTTTCATACTTGTCACGATGAGTTTTTGTGTTAATAATTCTATCGCGACTAACGCAAAACGGTGTTTTTTTTTCAGGTAATAAACTATGTTTAATAAATCTTCTTATTGTAATATCATCGGAAAGGAAGCGCAATTTCCTAACTGTTCAGGATTCCCTGCAATATAATATAAATCGCCAATTTTTTTTTTCAAAATCCCTGTTATTAAATTAAGTTAAATCAACTTTGATAATAATAATTTTCAGTCTCGACGAATCTCGCTGAGATTAGTTGAAGCGGAGTGGCGTTTACAGAAATAAGAATTGACAAATTTTTTTTCAAAATCATTGTTATTAAATTAAGTTAAATCAACTTTGATAATTAACCTGAACAGTGTGTGTCACTGGTCTGAGTTTCAGAAGACTTCTGTCAAAAATTTTCAGTCTCGACGAATCTCGCTGAGATTAGTTGAAGCGGAGTGGCGTTTACAGAAATAAGAATTGACTGACTGACTGACTGACTGACCAACGGGTCTAAAACTTATTATCGCAAGCGAATTGTTGCGTGGTGTATAAAACACGCTATTATTCTGGGGAAATGAACATACTGGCTCTAATGTTGTCCGAGCTTGTAAAGGAACTTTTATTATCGAGTTTGTATTGCTTGTTTTAAATATCACCGACGGCTTGCCGCACCCTTGATAATTGCTTTTCAGAATTTTAGTTAGTTTAATGAACAAGTAAAATTTAAAAATGGTGTATATGCTTTATCAAAAGAACGATGGTGAATAAGCCGAGGCATAAAACCACTTAATTCCATTTGAAAAACCAACATTTATTTCTTACAAATCACTTTTGTTACATTTTTTAAACCTATGTATGCATTTGCATTCAGTATTGCCAAATCCTTGAAAATTGACTTTAAATTTTCATGGTATATAGACAATATAGCTACTTGGTCCGGGTTTTTGATATTACAGTATCAAATAATTTTCCAAACAAACCATTTGTTTTAGAAAGTAATGGACTTTCTCTTATTTACACCAACAGGATCGGTCTCCTTTCAAAATTACAAATATTCAAAGTAAATAAAAAAAATTTCGTTTTGGGCGAACAAATAACAAACCAAATTGCATCATGGGATCTTTAGAAAAGGGAACTGTTTGGTTCCGTCCCCCAAATGATTGGAGTTATACAGCCCGCTTGCTATACATTGATTGTAAACAAAGCAAACCTCAGAAATTTTAGCAAACAAAACGTACATGTACACAGGTTTATTGTAATTTGCCTGAACATTATGACCTTTATTTATAGCGATGTCAAAATCGTAATACAACCATACCCGACGTTAGGAGTGAATTTTAACATGAGGCGAAATAAAGCTTTACCCATTTATGTCGTTTGTTTTGTAAACAAATTTTGTACATATTTTTTTTATTGAAATTTGGCTCAAGGTATTCGATGTATAACGACCACATTTTGTACCTAATAAATGAATGGTCCGATATTCTTAATCATGATATCATTTTGAAGGTTTTATAAAATAAAATTACTCCACCAAAGGAATTTTCAAAATATTAATTATGGTCCCACTAATTACACCTTGAATTTTGCATTGAAGTCTATGGGCAACGTGTGTTTTATTAAGATATTGTGAAAAGTAACGTAAAATTGGTAAAAATCTCTTGGTTAATACATGTATAAACTTTCTCTTTATTAAAATATGAAATAAAATGAATCATTTACCGCAGATACTTTGGCGAAATTAAATTTTCGTCTTTTTATCAAGGGGAGATAACTCAAAAAAATTTTAAAGTGCAAAATGACCGGCTTTTGTTGTTAGTCATGTGAATTTGGTTCATTTCACTTTCATTGTTATCTAGCAATACATATTTAACTAGTTTAAAATGGTTCAAAATTCTTCAATACCCCTTCATTATACATTGAATACCTGAATTGACTGGGAAAACTACTGCAGTGTCTATTATTATACATATACTTAGCATTACCATCGTTTAGAAACGTGCATAAAATTTGATATAAAATCGGATTAAGCAGCTTTAAAATATGTACTTGTATATGCTAATTGAGCAAAAGGATGCTAATAAAATTCAGACTATAGTTTTTTTAAAGAGTCGGTCATCATATATGTACCAATTTTTAAAGAACGTGTACTGATAAAACATGTAAATGTGTATCTTTTTCTATTTAAAATAAAATGGTACTAAGACCCACTCTGTGATAAAAAGCAAGTTGTTTTTTTCCTTCAGTATTCCTGATGACCATCAAATGGCCAAGACGGAATTATATTTGCACAATACTTGATTGAGTTTGTTTTTTAAATGGAAAAAAATTAAACCATGCGATTCCATGATGTAGTGGTTAGCGAGAAGTTCTTGTTACACAAGTCCTTAACATGTTTATACATGTACATGCATGCATATTTATTGCAAATAGCGTAATGCTTTCCAATTAAATTAACAGAACTGACCAATGATATTACATACCTATCATTTTTTTAAAAGGAATACTTAGATAACTGCTAGATAAGTTATCTTTAGCACGTACAAAGTATGGACAAAAGATTGGAATTCCTTATTCTATGTACAAGCACATAATAAATTCTCTGGAGATTATTATTTAAGCAAAGGAATGTAAAATTTGAAGTTAATACACAGATTATACTAAATGGTTCATAATCATTTGAAAAGGTTTTGACCACTTGTGGATATATGCCTAGGCCTATTTTCCCAGGTTCCTATAGGATATAAAATGATATTATTTGTTCTTTATAGGTATCCGGAAACGACTACTTATCGGCACAAATGAATCCACAAGCTTTCCCTCTCATATATCTAGGGTCGGATTCACAGCTGTTGCAACGGATCACCAAATGAATATGGGAATGGACCAAACTGTTCAATTTCCTAAAATTATCACAAACGTTGGTAATGGATTTGATTCTTTAACTGGGATTTTCAGAGCTCCCGTTCCTGGTTTATATCTTTTTAGTGCATCCATTCTTAGCCATGCTGGAAATGAAGTTCGATGCCAGATTGTACATAATGGAGAAGGATTGGTCTATATATTTGCCGGAGATACTGCGACACATTCAACTGGGGCAAAGTCGATTGTTCTGGACCTCGTCAAAAATGACGAAGTATGGATAAAAATAGTTCACAGTGATGATAACATATATGGATATTCTTGGTCTTCTTTCATGGGAGTTCTGATTATTCCGTGAATATTAAAAAATAAATGAGGCCCTTTGTATTTCATATCTACGGTTTACCGTGTTTGAATTGTTTCGATATAACAAATCAGTATTTAGGTACATATACTCCACTACAAAGACATAAATGTCGTGCGTTAAAAGAATTATGTTCAGTTTGGAAGAATTTTGAAAAATAACGAGTCATTGTTTAGAATTTTATCTTTTTAATGAGACATAAATTATACCGATATGATCATGTCTATCAATCCGGATTTAGCGCCGGAAGACGTCATATATTGTTTCAAACTTTAGGTGATAATCGCTTTTTTTCATTTTGAATTGGTTATAATGTAATTCATATTAAGTACTGAAATGTTTGTCATAAAATCCAAATAAAATTAGAGATGTTTTGAAAGTTTTTCCTTAAATTTTGCTGTATTAAAGCGTCGCGGCCCAGTTTAAAAATTGTCTAAACTTCTTTGAAGAGTTTTTAGTTATGATTATTTCCAGTTTTTTTTACAAACATGTCAAAACATCATAAAATCTTTGATTGTGATGTAATTGGTATTGTGTACGACATATGACGTTTTAAACCAACAAAGAAGTTTTAAAAGTATGTCTTTAAGGAAGACGTTTACTCAGAATGAAAAAAAATCTACTGATGATAATGAAAAACGATCTATTGTATATTAGACCTTTGATTGTAGGGTTATTTTTCACTTTCAAAAAAGTGGGTCAATGACCTACTTTTTGAGTTAATGGCCATTGAATATTTTTTGAAAAATCAAGAAAAATCCCATAAAATTTTACACTACGATTGAATTTTTCTTAATTGTAAATATATTACAAATATTAAAACACTTTAAAAACTGAAATACAGTTTATGAATGGTAGTGGCACTTAATAGGTACAAAGCATTTAGATTTCAGCAACAATTTTTAAGAAATATTCCAGTCCGAATTTCCTCTATCGGTTTTCAAATCCCTACCCTTTTTTGATCCAATTTTACAAAAAATTGAATGGTGATATGACAAAAACATTTATTGTATGGGACTACTTATATTGACCTTATTCTATTCACATAAAATTTATATGAGGTCAATGATAAAAATTTTGAGATATGATGTCTTTTATTGTTTTTAAGCATTTTTCAATATTTTTGCAATTTGTGCCATACGCTTATTTTAATAAATAAGTGCGATAAAACCATCAGAAAATATGAAAAGTTAAATAGACTAAAATATAGAAACTTAACTTTTAATATTAGAGTTCTGCCAAAAATGTTTAAGCGGAAAACAAATTCTCCAAAATTTAGTTCGAATTTCCCCTGTTTGGCTAAAGTCTCTATTTTTGTTTGAGCACAATTCATAACAAAGTATAAATATCGAATGTTTTGTCAATAATAATGCATTTCATTTATACTTTTCTTGTGAAGAACAAATTTTAACTCAAACCCTGAGTAAACAACACCCTTAAAAACGCCAGAAAAAAGCGACGTCGGCTGACCGCACTGAACAGAACGCCTAAAAAAAGATCTTGTGTTGACTTAGGTGAAACATCGATAGAAACGGTGCAATTAGTTTAGGAAACTGGAAAACATCGACGAAATATATCAAGATCAGTTTACATGTAACACAAAAGGCGCAAGGGCAGACTTAATAAGTATGTTTTGTTTTCTTTTGAACTGATCTGCATTTAATGTAGGTGGTTTTAGTTTGACATTTCGAAATTTATACTCATCATTTTCATGCGTAACACTTTCAAGAAACTTATTCAGGCATTACCAGGCCTTTGTTGTAATGCAACAAGCTGGAGACAGGTTGTTTCTAGGGCCTCACTAGCATCAGGCAAGCAACAACCATCTTTTTGAAACTGAAGGGAAAGTTCACTATGAACTGCAAGTACGTCTTTCAGAAAATGCATATAGAAGAGAAGATCGTACTCTTAGATGTTTCAATATTAGTTTAGCATGACTTTGCACATCAACGGTGCCGATATTCCCCTCCACTGTATTTTCAAAGTGAGTAATAAAAACATTGCATTGTCTCAACAAAACATAGAGACAACCACTTAGATGGGGCACCCATCGTGTGCCTTGCAAGATCACCGGCTTTATCATCTTTTGCTCCATTGCCTCCCTTAAAGCCTTTGTACTTTAATGGTAATGTTTGTGTAGATTAAGGAGAACAGATTTCAAATCAGAGAAAATTTCATTATCTCTCTCTTTCATAGCATCAAGTGCCCCTAGCTCTAACCGATGACAAACACAATGCATTGCCACTAAATGTGGGACATCATTTTTCAAAAGAGCCGTAACACTGTTTTTCCTTGCAATATTTACGTTTGCCCCATCTGATCCTGTTGCAATAAGTTTTTCTTTCCAGTTCCAGTTGTCATTGAAACTGTCAAGGGACGTTTCAATTGCCTTCAACACACCAGCAGCATGGGCATGTTTAACATCTTGAATTTTCACAAACAAATATTTAGGTTTCACATTGTCAACAAACCTGGCATACACTATTTCATTTTCACAAATTGAAACATCTGTGGCTCCATCAAACATATAGAAATAACTCGTGCATTTGACAAAGATCTGGCCGTTTCTTGCATAATATCTTTATGCATAAACTCATTGAATCTACCACATGCTTTGTCTGTTCTGTAACTTACTGGAAACTGGATTCCATTTTTCATTTGAAGTTGAATTAAATCGGGATAAAGAGAAAATGGCAATTCTTTTTTAGCTGTAAAATATGCAGTGTCAAAGCAAGAAACTTACTGAACCCTGTGTTCTTGGGTCAATTTTCTTAGAGAAAGGTCTAAAGGCCTAACAACCCCCGGCATATGATCGTTAGCCCCTGGACAATTGGCAGTCTCTTGTGTACTTGTAGATGCATCGTCAGTCTCAACCTCACCTGTGTATGAAAAGAAAACAGTGGACGATGTTTCTCTCATTTTTTTTTACTCTAAACCTCTTGTATGCTTCTGTGTGTGAGTTGCTTGACTCATGCTGCTTTAAGGAATCAATTCGAAAATTACTTGTGCCTACTACAAATCTCCCTCCTTTTCCGTATTTTTTGCACCCCATGCAAAACATTACGTTTTCGCTTTCATCAAATATAACTTATGGAAATTCCTCAGTCCATTTGGCAGAAAACGATCGCAATCGCTTTCACTTTTCTTTCTCATATTTTTGTTTAGTTTCCTCACTGCCTTTTCTTTCTCTTCTTCATTACCCTGTGAAGACGATGAGAAACCGTATTAAAATAGCGACATGTCAACATCGAAACTGGGTCACGTACACGTATCCATACAGATCAGTTGTTGAATGTCGTGTTTAAGATTCAATTTAATCAAATCGTACTAATAATGATACAAATATTCATTGTCTTGACTTAAATTACGATAATTTGATGAATTTATGCCTGTTAGGAAACGTGCTCTTATTTCTATTCGATAAACACGAATGTCGCAAAACGTGGTTCAAAATAACGCGCTATGCGTCGTGCGATTTGTTCTCGGCGGGACACGTGTGCCACGAGTGCTCTTTTACACAAAAAAATCTGTATTCAATGCACGATTTTATCTTTATCACAAAAAAAATTGTGCACATTTATTTTTTTCCACACGACCAGTTGGGCTAGTACACAGACATTTTAACCCGACTGGACCTATCGTTTACTAGACAATGTCATTCGGACGTGCCTTAGTGTCAAACCCTGGCAAGGTACCAAACTTTACTTGTGATATGCGCACAGCACCCGACTACACGCAATTCAGCCTTGTATTTGCAGTATCAGGATACAATAGATCCTTAACAGTGGTGTATCCAACACAGATATATTTTGGCCGAAACAGGCGACTTTGAGTGTGTTGAGAATATCATAGGCGCCATCTTCCTGTAAATGTTCGTATTCGTCCTTAGGCATCTTTACCTGGTAAGTTCCTAATGTAGCGTTGCGAAGTTCTTCAGTAAGAAAAGGAAAATCCGTAGCTACATCAACAGCATCAATCACTTCCCACAGTGTAGACCTTTCCCATCTCTCATTCTCCACCAATTCCCGCAGCTAATTTCCTTGTCGTGATAAATAAAGCATTTTGGGTGTGATCGCCTGGTCATCTTCAGCGGTAGTATTTGTTAGAAATAACGGAAGCGATGTGTACATAATCCCCTATGAATGGAATTTGTTTAATAAAGACACAGTCCTTTACACTTACTTTTATCACTTAATTCTGCCGTTTGATGACTTCACCACCCAGCACACCCTTTTTAAAATTATAAAATACTTATTTTTGATAATTCAAAAAAAATATTTAGATAAACGAAAATATAACACATAAAATGCAATGATGGATTTTGACAATATTACTTTTACATGCTTATGTTTTGAATCAATTAAAATAATTTCCTTGGTTATCAACCTGGAACTGTTCGATTGCTGGGTTGTGTGTTGCTTTGTACTTTCAAGGAAACATGGCATCTCCATCCGAATGCTTATATCGGATAAAACATCAACTGTCCCTGAAGCCACGATCAAAAAAGAAAGTGTCACCATCCTGTAACCAGTTCTGCATTTCTTCTGCATATTTGGGAGTTGATTTTAATCAACTCTTCTATGCAGTTACTCAGGCAAACCGAAAGTGAAACTGTTACAGTGTTTGGACCTAAGCACAAATTAACACCGCTGACAACATTAAGTTATAATCAATAAATTCGATGCAATGAGATCTTGAGCATTGTTCTTCAAGGAAATTCATTTATAGATACCTTGTAAATAGTCAGATTTTAAATTGTACGAACAATTTAGATATTTTTTGAAGTCGTACATTTTATGTATTCCTACGCCAGAGTTCAATATAGCCTCGTTCAACCAGACTGTCTCCGTAAATCTCCGACAAGCAGAGGGTCTCTCTTGCTTGTTGGAGATTAACGTATACAGCTGAGAGTCTGGTTGAACGAGAGTATAGTTCAATTTTGCTTGGATCTATACAATTTCTCATAAGTATTTCGATAACTAATACGTAGTTTGATGGAATAATTCTTTGAATATTACACAAAATGATTGATATTTGATTTTCACGAAATTCCTGTAGGATTCATATGTGCGTAATTCAAAAACTTATAGGAATTTACTTGCCATGCAAAATAACATATCGTTGATTTTAAAATAAATAACACGATAAAATCAACTCCCGTCAGTACTTTGATTATAAATCATGTGTTTGAGGATGTTTGCGTCATTGTTTTTGGAGTCAGACAGATAAGGACCTAGGACAAAAATCAATATATCCAGATGTCCTGACAACCATCGTGGGTTTTTACAAGCGGTCTCTGCTTAGGTAGGCTAAAGGAACACATGGAAAAACTGTAATTGGTAGACTTGTGGATGTATATCTATATTTCGTCAAACACAAGCATCACTGGGATAGACTTCGCACGACCAGATGAAAACACCTCCTGTGCTAATGGCCTTTTACATGTATGCTTGGCTATGACATCGTACGAAGCCCAAATTGTGTGGTACTTCAACAGGGAACGTTCGGCGGAGGAAACGGCTCTGCGTACCTAAAAAAAAAACCCACAGAACTATACATATCAAAAGTTGTCTTTTTTATTTGGTGACTATATTAATGGATGTAATAAACGGTTATAAGGTAAAATTCTCAAGCCTAAAATACCCCCCCCCCCCTCCTCAATAACAGCATGACTAGTACTTTCTAACGCACCTGCTATATTTTCATATTGAAACGGGTGGCATTCATATTTTGTCTGAGGCACATCTTAATTTCATCAGCGGATGCGTTTAGATTTTGAAGTATTTATTTTCCCCACAGAAGCCATAAGATCATCAAACTGGGGTTGTGTTAATCCTGTCAGTAAGATTTTAATAATCGGTACACGTTAGTGAGTCCTCGCAGTCGAAATCAAGACGAATGGAAGCATTTCTTTTTGCATAAGTTCTGAGACTGTTCAGGAAAGACAGGAAGTTTGCGTGGTTTCTTTTCATAAACTGCACAAACATCATGTCGATATCCAGTAAACGGAATAGGAAGTGCCGTACGTTTTTCTGGTGGGAAAAAATTCTTTTTGTCAGCATTAGGATGTAGTCCGGGGCATTGGATTCTTATTTCAGGGAACAGTAGTTACACACTACGTCATGTTCATGCAATTCTGTCACAAACTTCCTTGAAGCTTTATTTCTAGAAAGCGGTCTTCGTTCACTAGTCTTGATGCGTTTACATCGCACGAAACACTCAGTATTGTCTAAGTTTGGATGACATACTTCAGAATCAAATTAATATGCATAATTTTTTAGGAGAAATATTTAGACTGTTAATGTTCTAACAATTAAAACGTAGATATATATATATATTATAGACACGAATAAAACGATTGAACTGAATATGTATCAATTATGTGTATACCTTCTTTCGGTATTACATTTCTTTGTATGAGGTGATCAGATAAGGTCAAATGTAATCAATCTTCGGGCTTTATGATAAATCACGCCAAACCGTATTTGATATCTCATAAATATTTAAAGAGTAATTCCTTATTTATTATATTATAATTTTCAACAATAGTACGATTCAATATTAAAATACTCCTTGGTGAAACGTATTGAGAGTACGTTACAAAATCGATTCGTATTGTTATCACATACAAACACACTGGATAATGTAAATATCTACAAAGAAGTGACCATTTTACGTTTCAGCTGAATTACACGTACTATGAAAATACTTGTAAACAAAACTAAATTATACAGCGTAATGACAAATGTATTATTGTAACCCTTAATAAGCATTCGTTTATATAGTTCTCTCTCTCTCTCTCTCTCTCTCTCTCTCTCTCTCTCTCTCTCTCTCTCTCTCTCTCTGTATTCTGGAAACATAATAGCTTCAATCAGTTTTGCATCATGCTTATATAACGCATTAATTTTTTTTATGTTTAATGTAGCTTTTTTTCCTTTATATGTTGTCGATTGGTTACAAAAACGACTAAAGTTAAACGGTACATGTATTGTTTACTAGTGATATGCATTTTAAATGTTCTCGCGCGAAAACTCAACAACTTCTCCCAAAAAAATCGTTTATTCTTTGAATATCTCATATATGTAATTATTGAATTTTATTTTTATAATTTTTACGCCTTTGCCATGAAATGCATGTAGCTGGGGCATATATTGTTACCCCATTCCGTCATCCCGACATTCCATCCTTCTGTCCTGTCATTCTATCATCATTTACTTCCCGATCATTTGTCAACAACCGTTCCACATATAAATCTTAATTTGATATATGGATGTTCTTAGGAATATACTGGTTGAGTTTGAATTTGGTTCCGGTCCGATGATTTTTGACAGAGTTGTGCCTCTAGAACTTTGAAAAAAAAATAGAAATCCTACGTTTCCGCTCTCTAACTTTTGAAGAGATGCATATATAAATATCCATAACTTATTTTTCACTCAAAAAATTGTTATACTAAATTTGGTATTTGAATTTTGGTCGCCTGCGGGGGAATTCATGGCGTTACGACACATTTAATTTTCTTAACTATCATTTATTTATTAAATGTTCTTGACAATATTAGTAAATTGCTTGGAATCTTTTGGATTGTTCATTTAAATACATGACCGTATTTTCATGTTTGTAATATGGTTTACATATGGCGTATGTGTGTTTATATCTTTGCAAAACGTGCATTTGTATTAGTTTAGATTTTAGTTATTCTTAAATACACTTACAGTAAAAATATGCCAAATTCCTATGTCTCTACCAGGGTCCTTCCACCTAGGAGCAAACAATATACTGATTTTGATTTTACGGAGAAATGATAAGCTTGGGCGCGCATTTTCCCCCGCTGTTAGAAAAATGTGTACCAGGGATGGTTTTCTGTTGGGGAAAAATACGAAAAAAATCTCAAAGTGCGTTAAATTTAAGACCAAGTTAACCCACTTTGAAGAAAATTTCAAAGCGCGTTATGAAGGTACATCAACATTTTTTTTTAGTATCGAGACACTTTACACACTTAAGACGTTGTAACAGGGGTCTATCCTACATGTAGAACACGGGGAACACTAGCACAAACTGTCTTCTTTCCGAAGTTTTGTTGTATTTTTTTTTTATTCACCTTATTTCTTTTTTTTTATATAACATTAAATGGAAACCAACTTCAGTGTATCGGATAGACAACAACGTAGCTGATATCAGCAATCGTTGTCAAAGCTCTGGATATTCGCCCCTTACTTTAAGATCATACCAGAATATTTCAGCAATGAACCTAATATATTCACTTTATATTGAGAAAGATACATTTTGGTATAGTACCTTTCACAACAATGTTTAATGCAGTATTTTAGTGATTTATTAGATTTTCGTTGTTTTAAGAAAAAGAATTAGTAAAAATAAACCCCCCCCTCCCTAATATCGCTCTACGCCATATTAATTAGATTCACTTGAAGAGTGTTTAATCACATAGGAAGAACCCTAACGCGAAACTTCCGGAAAACAGAGACAATCGATTAGTACCATCGGCGACTCACCCATCTCTCGAGTCGAGTGCGAGATACAAGTGCGAACACTCCCGTGAACGGTCTCAAGGTCATTGCGATCATGATTCCTGGCCGTATGACAATGTGTCACAATGGACGAGTCGGAAGCGAGGTGAGGGTAAAATGCGGAAAAAACGAGGACGTTCAAGAGTGCTCGGTGGTCTTTGCCCCTCTGGCGTAACAGTTCCAAAGAACGTAATGAAATGTTAGGTTGACTGAAGACTCTTAGCAAAAGCTTAAATATACATGTAGAAATAAAATGGTTTGCAATTGACAGCATTTCGAGTATGTTGATTTTACATGATTTTGTTGGAAATATGACATGTAGCACATACCGTAATATTCGTTTCGTTTGTTAAAGTTAATTTATTCAGTATATTTTAGTAACAATTGTATGCCTATCTTCCTGACAATATATTTAGATAAGCTGTTCTTTGCATCAATATCAACGTTTTTTGGTAGGTGGTAGGTGGGTGGTGAAATTATACAATCGCAACTGGGATATACAGAACTAAATATGTAAACGGGAAACCATGCTTTCGTGATGCCGATTTCCTTTTACATGAAACTAATTAAATATATATAAATACGATTTCCTAATTCTTTGCCATGTTGATGATTTTAACCCTTATAAGCAGATAACAGCAGCTGTATTTAAACAACCCTGTCTCAAAGATTTGTCAAAGAGGGGAAGCACATCCGTAAAACCAGGGACCATTGATTGCATTGTCTGTGTAATGAAACTATAAAACCATTTTAATAGGGATATTGAGAAATGAATAACATTTAGCCGGTCAAATTCTGTAAAGTAATTGAAAAGCATTGAACGCTAAAATATAGATTAGATTCACTTACCCGCGGACTTCGAGTTTTTATTATTTTTTTTAATTTCTAGATATTGAGCTTATTCTAAGTCAGTAAGTCACTTTTAATGTTTTAGACTTAATTGACAAGCTTTGTTTAAAAAAGTTGCTCGACACTTTTTGCCTCGTTGGATTCTTTTTGATTTTTATTTTTATCATCTTTTTTTCAAAAGGGGGTATTTGATTGTTATTTTTTGTTTTTGTTTTTAATATAATAAATTTGAAGTCAATTAAAACACTCTCGGATTCACAGTTTTTGAACAAATGGGGATGAAATGAGGCTGCCAAGTGTCTTCTATACTTTATGAACTTGCAAAATAAAAAGCAACATGACTGTTTCTTGTCAAAGATTGTTTTAGATTAAATTTTTAGACTTTAAAATTACACAATTCTATCATTGAAGAACAATGCAATCAATTTTGGCGAAACAACTCCCATATTTTTTCATTTTTTTTTTATATCAGCTCTTGAATTTTAAGAAATATGTTTCTAACGAGAATTTATTTTTGTTCATTAATCTGATTTAAAACTCCTTTATTCATTCGCAACTTTTCGGGATACCATTTTTTATTTTTTTGACATTAGTATATGGGTACGAATAACCGTAGATTAGATTTCAATTAGGCGTCTCATAGAAAAAAAATCTTTAGTTTTTAGTATAGTAATGAACGTACATGTATTTTAGACAGAGTATTATGTGAATATTGAATCATTAAACAAAAAATATGCAAGTTTTATAGCTACATTTCGTTTCAATGTTGTCTTGCGCATCGGTACTTCCAAACAGAGGAAACTTCGATATTATAAAATTTTGTCCACTGATGTAATGATTTTTTTTTACAGAATTGTGACTGAAATATTTGGAGAGAGAAAGGTCAATTCTAGATGGACGTAAAGAAGGATATACGCGAAAACTACGAAATATTAATGTAATTGAAGTTTAATAGAACAAACAAAATATATTATATATTTTACAACGAACTTTTTTTTTCTAATGATTATTATTTATGAAAATATTATCAGATCTTGATAATCAAAATCAACTGCCTAGCAATCCCACACCTGTATGCATTTTTGAAATCTTTAAACGCATATGCCTGTACCATCAAATAACATTTCATTTTTTTTAAATCAAAAACTAAAACAAACGCATAAGAAAATATAAAGAAAGTGACTGGGGTTTTTTAATTGAAATATTTTAAAATGTAATACTTTTTCTAAAAAAAAAAATAAAAAATAAAATTCCACATAAATTAAAATATTGCAAAGTCCGTTCAGCGACGACAGCATTTAAACACCGAGTACAACTTCTTGCATTCCCGCCGAAATCGATCGTCAAAAAAGCTATACACAATAGGGTTTGTCACATTACTCAAAAAGTACCCACGTAACAGGAATCCTATGAAGGCGCCCATCTGCGCCGTCATGGACCGATAAAGAGTACTGTTCACCGCTTTTATGATCAGAATAACACTGTTGGGAAACACCCCAATGTAGGACACGCCCGTCGCCACGATGAACATGATGGTTATCCGCCTACTGCGTCCCACGCCGAGCTTTCTGCGTTTGGTTGACAATCTGTTTAGAGCATTTAAAGGGACAGAACTCAGGGAGCGGAGAACACTCTTTTTACCTCCCACAGAAGAACTCTCCCGGGAACTGGTCGTCACTAAGCTGGACTCGCTTTCTACGTCATTTGCTATCATTGACTGGAGCTGCCCTCTGTGAGTTTGCTGGGCTTCCATTCTGAATTTCATTTGTTTATATAACACTCGGCCAACAAATATGTACATCACCGTACAAACTAAAAACGTGCTAGTACTAAGGACAAGCAGGAGGCCGTAAAACATTTTGTAGAATTTGTTTTTCCGGTAGCTAGGTAAGACTTTACAGTTGTACACTATTAATCCGTGCGCCTCTTTTTCGGCAGATCCATAAAAAACAAGCACAGGGATGCTAGATATAACAGCGAATACAACGGTCGCTATACAGGCGACAAAAGCTCCCTTGGTTGAGAGTTGTTTCAGAAAAGGTCTACAAGCCTTTCGGAATCTTTCTACAGCTATTACCCCTAACATTAGACCCGAACTCAGCACAACACAGTGATTTATGTAGCGGAACGTTTTACACGTATTGGTCGAGGTAAATGTGTATTTGTACCTCATGTCAAAAATCTCAAACGGAATAACTACAAAGCAGGCAAGAAAGTCAATCAATGCCAGCGCTACCACAAACGTCCGATGGTTGGAAGAATTGTACCGGAAAAAGTAGACACAAAAAACGTGACCATTTCCCACGGAACCGATGACGGAGAGCAGGGCCAGAAAGACGGCGATAGCCAGGTCATTGTTCCTAAATTCCTCCCACTCCAGGGCGGCCACACTGACTAGGGAGGAGTTGGTCAGGTTAGCACCCCCTCCACTGGAGTTGTACCCCAGCTCCATCATCTGCCTCTGTGTCCAGTCGATTGTTTATGATACTACAGTGTTATCTCAACGAGGAAGCTGTGGCAAGCTTACTTACGGATCTGCCGGAAGTGGCTCTGTCATACACTTATCGTATATATTTCCGCCTTTTCTTTTCAATCAATATCGATCCTAATGGGCTCATTAACAAATAATAATAATAAGTAATCTTTGTGTAATAGAGATCCGAAACGCATGTGCTGAATGACGTTCGCTCAAGTTTTACACTCCTCCCGCCCTGCTTAAAGCTCAAGCCGACTTCACAATTCCACGTAACACTGCAGTGACACAATAATGTTCCCGTCTCTTGAGGTCATCTGCGTGAGGTCATCTGCGTAAATTAACAAACTTGTTATTATTTACAAACAATAGCCGGATCGATATAACCTTAAGACACTAAAACAATCAAACCAAACTGTAGACGCTTTCTTTTAAATTTAAAACATCATCTTTACAATGTTCTAAAGGATAACATATTTTAACGTGAATTCAGGGCTCATTTCCATGTGTATGCTCTTTTTAGCATCTTAAATGCTTTTTAGTAGCATAAGAAAAGATTATTATTTGTCAAATTCCCACTTATCAAAATTTTTTAAAAGTCTTAACATGACCTTAGAGTGGCATTATTTCCGCAAATTAAATGATTTTTTTTCTCATTGATGTTAGTTTATTTTGCTTGTTTTCTAGATGTCTGTTTTGTGTTGTATTAATTTGTTTTAGTTTTTACCATTTTACGCGTACATGTATTTACATAATTTGATCGGTGTATTATTATGATGTGTTGCTCAACGTGCGTTTTGATTTGACCAGTCTGCAGTTCTTGATAAATTACATTGATTATGTATTTGACGTCGGGTCCCGTCAGGTTCAGGCGAATACCAATAGATACAAAAAGTTCTAATCATAAAAACTTAGTTGTTTTTTATCTTGTGTTTTAAGTTGATAAATCAAATGGATTTACATTTAGATAAAATATCTTACATGTGTAAGACAACGTGCAACAAGATACCCGATGGTTGTAAATACATAGTATAGAGAGCTTTAAAGTGCAATAGTTCAAATAAAGGAAGTTGCAAAATTCAGATATATATCTAAAAATAATATCTAATATCCATATAAAAAAATATCTAAGATGGCCGACTTTGAAATTCTCATTGCGCAATTTTTTGAGCAGCATTGTTAAATACAGTGCATTTACGCGCCGTAATTTTCTATTTCATATTTACTAAACATTAATTGCTCTGAATATATTTATATTGTTTAAAACATACAAATGAATTTGCTACGAGTTCTTTCAACTTAATATTTTTAATCCTCTCTAAAATACTTAATAAATAAAAAAATTAAGGTAACAAAGGCTGTCACATGAAGTTCGTTAAATATTAACCATATTTTGAAAATGCTATATATACTAAATTAATCTTTAATGTACTTTTGTATGCATGAACATATTTTTGAGTTCATATCATTAACTTATTCCTGTAGTAATACACTACAAGTAAAAAGTAAAACTTGTCAAAGTGAAATTTTAAGATGTTTCTTAAACCCAAAATGGTAATATGTTGTGGTTTTTGTGGCCTCTTTTTCGTGAATCTTTACAGCTACACTTTAACGCCACTGTCTGCAAAAGTGGTAAAGAAAAGGGTTTTAAAGGAATGAAAACATTAACATAAAAGTATATATAACGATATTCGCTCCCCTAGGCTACATGCATCGTTGTATTCTTAACTAGTTTGGAAAATTGTCTTAAAGATTATTGTGTATTGTAATACTCTCGATAAAAAATAAGTAAAATCAAGAAATGAAAAAGGTTGGTAAATGAAAACTTTAAATCTCACTAACCCCAATTGCAAGGACAAATCCTGCCAAATAGTTACTTCATCAATTGAAAAAAGGATGAAATGAAAACTCATCTGTATTATTCCATTATATTGTTAAAAAGGAAGTAAAAATACTCTCTTGTGAAATCAATCTGGAGTATGAATATAGTGTTATTTATAGATAAAAAAAAATGAAACATCAAAAGATTATTACTTTACTAAACTTGTGAATACGCGGAAATCAGTTTACAGATCAATTGATGCCATTACAATTGTATATGTGTACAGTTTTGTTTCGTCGTATCAGTCCCATACATTTTGGAATAAAGTTCCGCCAAATATTAGAAGCATCATTACCTTAAACAATTTCCCTTTACAAATACACATACATTACCGATCAGACCCAACCTAACAGAAAGTAAACCCCAACTAAACCCTGTGTTTTACTTTCTGGGTTTACTCTGGGTTTACTAGAGTGGACCGAGAGTAAACCCCAAGTAAACCCAGAGTGGACACAGAGAGTAAACCCCGATCAGAAGTATACCCTGAAAGCAGACGCTACATGTGTATTCGGAATATACAAGGGGCAGGAATCACAGGCAGTAGGATGATAAGATACATGTAAAATAAAGGTCTGCTTTACACTTCAGTGCATATAGTTGACTCCAAAGGCAATTCTCGAGTAAACCCAAAGTAAACCCCGAGTGGACCCAAATTTTCAAAAAATAAACCCAAAGTAAACCCAGAAAGTAAACCCTGGGTTTAGTTAGGGTTTACTCTGGTGTTAGGTTGGGTCTGATCGTTACTGTATTCTTTTCTCACTGTGTCAGTCTCGTTGTTACTATTTTTAGACAGCAATCGCAAATACGTGACACTTAAATAAAATATATATCGGATTAATTCTGATGGCATGGGTTGAAGCTGTAGGTAATCACTATGAAAGTGTGAAACCTCCCGTATATTTAAACTTAATTTTTTTTAATGCCGTTGGCACAGTCTAAATGATATAATCTTATTAAGCCACCATATCACTTTAACGTCATAGATAACACACATATTAACTAAATATATAGGGTATTAGAAAAAAATAGGCCACTATGATAATAAAAGAATAAGATACAGATAGAAATTGTGGTAAGAAGGACAACACTGTTCTTTGACAATGGATAGCGTGGGAACACCCAGTAAGTGTCACAGTGACTCACCACATCCTACCATCCCCCACCGAGGCTTACTCTAACGGTGTCCCCTGAAACCACTCGGATGTGATACAGAGTCCTTATATGTTATACAGCACTTCATGTACAGATGTTTTATGTTGTACTTCAATAATGTTTTTATTGTTGTTTAAGTACAGTGCGCAAGTTAATGGTTACTGTAATGTGTATTATCGCCATTGATATTGTTGCCAAATAATGTATTTTTTTTAAATTGAATGTTTCACATAAGGGCACTGTGAAAAAAGTAATTCTTTATCTACAATCGCGTGGATAGATAAACATAATAAACACTCGAATGTTTGCTTTGATTTTTTATGAAGAGAATTGAGATGAACGGTCAGCATATCAGAACCAACGAACCCCCTTTGCCTTCCCCTTAAAATATTAAAATGCTGTATTTTACTTCCTTTGAATTCTTGTAGAAAGGCGATTTTTGTTTAAAACCTCGTTGCAAGTGAAAATTCCGCTTATGTTGACTTCGTAATAAGGAAGTTTTGTTCAGGTAACATATAGTGCTAAAACGCGAAGGGCTTATCTCCCACAATTCTTTATCGTCACGGTTGAATATTTACATTCTTAAGTGCCTTTGCTTGTGATTACACTACGTATTGATTTTTAACTAATCTTTACAGTCCACTTAATTCAAATGACCTAAAATAAAAGTAAACTGTTGTTCCGAGTGTCATGTACTTTGTCTATATAAGGAACATATATTGTAAAGTATCAGGGAAGACAACATATGGTGAGGTTTTTTTAAATATACGTAAAACTTTAGGAAACTATTTTTATTCAAAATGACGTAAGTTTGCCTTGTATATCACATTCTGTGTCCTGATTTGATTTTTGAAACGTGTTGTGCGATAAATCATGCTTTCCTTATTATGTATGTACTAAAAAAAACATTATTTTGAAATTCTAACAGACAATTTAACGGGCAATATGTTCGTTCAACTGATTCAACGAATATAAGCTATTAACCAATATGTCAATAGGCTATCTGTCAGTCAATTTACATTTGTATATCGAATCTCAGTAGTTTATATAAATGGTTTTTGTACTGGCAGAGTTTGTTAGAGGCTCTGGGTTTACGCTTCTTTCTATTTTAAAATGTATTGGGTTTTTTTCTCCTAAAATTGTTAGTACATGTATGACATCATGGGTAATAAAAAAGCAAAAAAAATTAAAGGCCTTAACTACAATGTAGTTCTTTTTCTATATACAGTATGCGTACCCCTTTCTCGTAACATGTTTCAGCAAAATTTAATATTTTACCATTTTAAATACATTATAAGGCAAAACAATTTTAAGTTTTAAATTTTCTTTTTTATTCAATGATAAGTACATTGCAGTTGCCGTTTCATTTACTATAACTATCAGATGAAACAAAATTCACTTTATAAGGATAGCAGATTACCTATTTAAAAATAACCAAACATTTGACATAGTTTGACTATTTTTGTAAGATTTATACATGTATTTTGATATTGAACTTATAGTTACTTATAATTTTTCTTTGATAAAAGTCGATCAAAAGCAGTGCATCGAAAAGTTGAAGCGAAGATATGTTGTCGTCAAAGAACTATTTTAACAGGAGCTTGGGTTTTGTGTGGTTGTGTCAAACAGCAATGTGACGTAGGCCTGTCTATTTCATTGGCGGCCATTCGGCCATGACTTTTTGAAATCAACAAGATTTGTCTTGCTAATGACCTAAGACAACGCAAACTGTGTACATTTCACTTGAAACCAGCGTCTTTTCAATTTGTTCTGACGCAAGAAAAAGATACGTTCCACCGATCGCCCAAGATCTTATTAAAATGGTTCTAAATTAGTTTTTAACCTTAAAGGGTTAAAAAGTATTAAAGTGTCAACTTTCAGGTATTCATTGACTTCCTAAATTCTAGTCTATAAAGGCAGTACCTATAACTTGTTTGCCTTTTTGAAATGGCAACATTAAATAAAAAATGTCGCCTCGAATATAAGTTTTATTAATCTTTAATTTTTAAAAACCATCGGTTATAAAAATAAAATAAGTTTAGTTTGATCAAGATAACCGATTCAGTCTAAACATATAAAACGAAAGTTGATAATAATTTTTTTGAAAAAGGTTTGCACAGCAGTGATCTTATTTAGGATAATGTCATTAGATTTATGACGATCTTATCTACAGATAGAGATTATTTTTATTGTGTAACAGAGAACTTATCGGTGATTTGTTTCATTATATTTTAGAATGTTCGGCATTAGAAGGAATGAGAAAGACATATCTAAACACGAAAAAGGCTCGATATGTTAAAGTTCTCTGAACTCATGTCAAATCAATCAGTTCTGTATCTCTGCGAAAATTGTGTGTATTGATTTCGATGCTGTCTGTTTCCCTTTGTTCCTGATACCGAAGAGTTATATAAATATAATTTCTGTTATACGTCAATTTTAACTGTCTTTTTCCTGCTTGACTATGCACGTATACCTCTGATAATTTGTATCCAATTTTATTCTGTATATATGTTTCTCTTGTACCAAATTATTTTGATCAAGTGAAAACTTGAATCAGAACTTGATAATGTATTTAAGGACCTTAATATATTTAAGGACCTTACTACATAATGACTGACGCATTCGTAAAATATATTAACAAAACTTTATGTGAATTTCAAATCGAGGCCGATAGAGTGGCGACGTCTGATATAGAAGCTGGGATAAGAACGATCATAAAAGATATTTTGGATGCCATCAAATAAACAGTCCCAACATTTGAAATGTCGGTTGTTATACCAACCGGAAGTTTTTATGAAGGTACGAAAATTGGAGCACCAGACGAGTTCGATTTCATGATAGTTTTAAAACAGTTGACAGGACCTGACAAACTCAATCTACACCGAGGATGCTCTGACTGGTACCCACAGATAGAACTAAAACAAGGAGACACAAGAACTATCTTGGGAGTTCTAGAATCCTCGTTTTATACTTCTGGAGGGAAGTTAGAGAAATGCTAAAGCGAAAAACATTTAGCATTGACACTGCTCGGGGGACAATATCATCTGATTCCTGTCAAAAGAAAAAATTGGTGTTCTTTTACAAACACAAAGTGAAAAAGTCATTACCAAAGCCAAAGAATGAAGCGGAAGCTAAACTTGCCATGGTCTTTGTAGAAAGCTTGAAGATTGGAGTAGACCTTATGTTAGCAATCGAACATCCTTGTTTAGAATTTATTCTTCAACCTCCTGGGTTTCCAAATAGCTTCAAAGAATTACTTTTTGAACATAAATGTCACATTGTTGCCAAGTCCTGCCACAAAGATCACTCATGCTTTCCTGCGTGTTGGTTTATTTCTTTTTCCACTATGGAACGTGAACTAATGAACGGCATGAATGAACATCATAAAAAATGTTACAGAATTCTTAAATCGTTGATTGCGAGCGATATTTCGATTTCTTGGAAATGTATGAATCTGTCATCGTACGTTTTGAAATCTGCATTTTTATTTCATGTGTATGGAGAAACCAAGTGTTTATATTCGAGAACGTTGTCTACTTGTATTAAGGATGTCCTAAACTATTTATCTACCAATCTGTTTCACATTCGAATGCCGTGCTTCTTTGCAAGAGATATGAACACATGGGGTCATATTCTGGAAACTCCTTGTTATCATTGGGGAAAACCTAATTTGCTTCATCATGATGAACCTGAATCGCTTAAAGTCTCAACTCATCATTTTGAACCAGAATCGCTCAAAGACTCGTCTCATCATGTTGAACCAGAATCGCTCAAAGACTCGTCTCATCATGTTGAACCTGAATTGCTCAAAGACTCGTCTCATTATGTTGAACTGGAATCGCTCAAAGACTCGTCTCATCATGTTAACCCTGAATCGCTAAACATTTTACCTCATCCAGTTGAACTTTGCTGGATAAAACTTATGTATAAATTTATACAGTTTCTAATTGTATCCTTTGAGAAAGCGACACTACAATCTCAAAGCGAATGGGATGATATCATTTTTAAATGTTCATATTTCAGAGCGGCAGTATCAAGGTTGATGGCACTTTATTCGGACCGTACAAAAAACGATGTATTTAGACTTGAAGGAGATCTAGGTACTTTAGCCCCTTGCACAGATGAATTATTTAATGACTATATAAAAAGTTTGGATGTGAACTTCTCCATCAAGCTTTATTTCCTCATGCCTTAATTACTTCATGTAAATATTTTGTATAACCATGTACATCTGTATTAGTAATATTTAGAGATGTTTTATAAAATTCTGTCTTATTCATCATGTCCTCAAATAAAATCTTTTTTTACAAATGCAGCTGATATTTTTCTACTCATTTAAAAACTTAATTTTAAATGCTAGTACGTACGTTCCTATTAATAAAAAATAGAATTAGAATACTAATGAAATTTATTAAAGATATTAAATTATTTTTATAATGTAAGTTGTTGATTTTTTTTTCTTTTGGTATTAGAATTTAACTATTCTCTGATTCAGGATTTCAACGACCATGATTACTTTAAATATGGTGAATATATTAATGGTTTTCAGTTTATGATTTTAAACATAATTAAATCATCACGTAATGTCAATAAAACCCGCTTACCTTTATGATGTCTTCACAGTTCAAATTGTTTTATCGAAATGGGATTTTGATTATTGGTTCGCATGGTTTTAACCTTAATGAGTAATATAAGTGTTAAATCTGAAACAGCTGTGTATCCAAATGCAGCTTGAAACATGTTCTTCCGTATTGGCTGAAAATTTATCACATTCCTTTACTAATTTCTCATTAGCCCACGCCGTTAGAAATTCTTGTTCAAGGTCCCACTCACTCGTGACAAATCTTACAAATAGTTTCATTTTAAACTTCCCGCATCAAAGATTCGTTTTTTCACTTTTATTGATATGCTTATATCAAATATTTGATGTCTGAAACTCCACAGACATTTGAATACAGATGTTACTACTTTACTTGACTCTGCACTTTTTTAAACACCCTCACTAGCCCTATGAAGTAAAATAAAATAAAGTGTGGAAAATGTTTATTCTCGAACTTCGATTCACATTAATTTTATATTATTTTCTTTTTGAGAAGGTAAATGTGTTTGAGAAAAGTCTATGGGCAGCGGAAAGGGCAAAAAATACATTTTTACAAAATCAACGACAAACTAAATTCAGCAATCTAAAATAATATTATCAATGACCATAAATGCAAAACCAACAGTCTTCTTTGCAAAATAAATGTACATAAAAATCAACCAAAGGTATTTAAATACAAATCAAACACAAAAAGTAAAACCAACAGACATAAATGTAAAACGAACATACATCAACATGAAACAAGCGGACGCACAAATAAACGCCAGGTGGCGTTTTTTGGGAAGCAATTTACGTCATCGATTATTGGAATCCGGGATGGTTCGCACCTATTCTGTTTCGCCCTGAGATGTTTCCCACGTCAATGTTTCGCACCTGCCTCGGAGCAAAACATCTGACTGTATCATAATGTAATGTAATGGAGTGTTGATGTAATTAGAAATGTACATGTATATATAGTTAGCATAGATCTATTTTGGGGACCATTTAATTACATAAATTACCGGTATCTGCTTGAACTTTACATTACCCAACTGCATCCACTATTACCAGTCTTATTCTTATAGCAAAAGTGGGGTTAAATATTATTTCCATTCCCATTTATTTATTATGATTTATTTAAAATTATAAATAATATTTTAATGACCTGTTTATACTCGTACATTTGTTCCAAATTTCATATTTGGATGAAAACATATGTATAATCAAATATTGTACAGTCTTATATAAAAAAAAAGTCATTTATTTGTTACCCATAAACATGATGATATACAAATATCTGGGAAAAAAACATTTTTAAAATGCTAAAAGACATATGTACATTGTGAATTAAAATTAAGTGCATGTATCAGAATACTTCAAGCTTATCGACACATAGGCTTCGGAACCGGGGGGGGGGGGCTTTTTGCAAAGTTAGACCTAACCATTAGGCACATAGCAGAGTAGACGGTTCAGCCCCCCCCCCCCCCCACTTTTTCTCGCAGGAAATATAATTGTTCCTTAATGTACCTTGAAAGATTGAGAAGTTGGAGTCTTAGGCATACTAGCCCCCCCCCCCCCCCCCCCCCCCCACCCCCACCACGGATTAAGATTTTCATGATAAGGGTGAAAATAATTTTTAATGTAGGTTAGATTTTTTCTTTTGGAAGCATAGTTTTACTCCCCCCACCCTCACCCCCCTCCCCCACGGATTAGGATTTTTATGATTTTGGGAATTAGGTTTTTTTCTCTCAATATTTCTGAGGATCAGTCTAGCCCCCCCCCCTCCCCCCCCCCCCCCTTTGTCAGTCATTTGTTGCATTTCGTATCACTTTAATTTTACTGGGTGGAAGTAATGCAAAATTTACAACTTGACATCTTTGTAAATTTTGTATTTACTGCCATCCGGTAAATAAACAATTTATAGAATAAAAAAAAGTCGGATAAAAATAAAATATTTAACGAGAGAGGACAGACACATTGTACGGTACCTTTTCAATCGAGGATACACACTGTACGATAACCTTTTTTATCGAATGGATAATTCCATAAAAAATGGATACAGGGGAGGGGGGGGGGGGGGGGTAATGTAAAGTTCAAGCTGATAATTTATGTAATTAAATGATCCCCAAAACAGAGCTATGCTAACAATATAATATTTTACATTTGTAATTAACATTCCCAAATTTTTCATTATAAAAATACAGGTAATTCTCAAGTGAAAGACAGGCTATAAATGTTATTACAACACAGTTCACACCTCTTGTTCTTAACCATATAAAACGACATGGCTTAATAAAATTAGTAAATAAAAATCCTAATCAAGCAAGAACGCTCTCTTGGCCGTGCATGAATAAAGACAAGCACTGTTTCAATAGTTTTTTTTAAAAACATATTTCAATTCTTGTATAGGTAATAATTAATTTCAGAGGAATGGTAATACGAGAAAAATATCTAAATACAGTGAGATGTTTCGCTCCGAGGCAGGTGCGAAACATCTCAGGGCGAAACAAAACAGGTGCGAACCATCCCGGATTCCAATAATCGATGACGTAAATTGCTTCCCAAAAAACGCCACCTGGCGTTTATTTGTGCGTCCGCTTGTTTCATGTTGATGTATGTTCGTTTTACATTCATGTCTGTTGGTTTTACTTTTTGTGTTTGATTTGTATTTAAATACCTTTGGTTGATTTTTATGTACATTTATTTTGCAAAGAAACAAACTGTTTGTTTTGCATTTATGGTCATTGATAATATTATTTTAGATTGCTGAATTTAGTTTATCGTTGAGTTTGTAAAAATGTATTTTTTGCCCTTTCCGCTGCCCATAAAAGTCTTGGGGCAAGTACACTGACGACATAAGTAATAATATGACAGAAGAATTTTGTATAAACCATATCTAGTTGCAAACCTCTTCATCAAAATTTCGGATGTCAGACCATTCAACAAACCGTACTTGCAACACTTTAACAATTTACTGAGAACAAAAATGAAAACTTGATAGGTTGCTTTTTCTTAATATATTAAGACAGGTGTCCAAAGAACAAGAAAATAAACTGGTAGGACCGTAATTGCTTCAACATTGAAAAAATACGCACCTAAAATACGATTGAAGTACTGCTCAAAGATGCTTTGTACTTGACTTGGAATATTCATTATAATGCTTATTAATTCATCTTGCTTTAATTATTTGAAATTATAGTCATTAGTGTAATTATACAGACAATTGCGTACATAAACATATGAATAAAACACAATAAACATTATATATATATATATATATATATATATATATATATATATATATATATATATATATATATATATATATATATATATGTATTATCATTTCCAAATTAAATAATTACCATTCTAGAGTTTGTTAAAAGTAATGATACTAATAACTTAAGGAGAAAAATACTTTAACCTTAACATTGCTGTGTATAAATCCACCTTAATTTTTTTTTATAGAGTGATCTACATTTCCAGATTATTCATCTAAATATTCATTTCCTTATTGTTCTCAAGCTTATTGATTTATTGTTGCGATTTGTTATCATCAAATTATGTTAACCAAACATGGTCATCTCCTCCTCTAACACAGTTTCACGTCATTACTTCCGTATCGAATAAAATTAAATCACCCTCCTCTACAAGTTTCTGATGTATTTGTTGACCTTTTGTTTTTAAATATTTATCGATGCTGAACCCTGGTCTGCAGCAACAAGAAGGTAGCAACTGTTAAGCATGCAGGTGTCCTGGACGGTGCTTAAAGCTTCCCTGTTACTGTAAATATGTGTTACTAAATTGTACAGCAATGAGACAAGTCTACCGGATGTTGATAAAACAAGGTACGGATATTACAGCGGAAGGCGGAACAGAAAATTTTGTATCAAGTTATTCACCTAACATTCAAATTATGATGTAAGCGGTTAAGACATATATTTTACAACCTCGTTTTATCATATTGTTTTTGTGAAAAGTTATGTATTAGAATTTGTTGAATTTAATGAAACATATTAACTTTATAGATTTTCTGTTATAATATGGATCGGGTTCGGAATTCGACATTGACAACGCACCTTCATGGACTTATTGGATAAGAAACTATTATTTAACTGACCGATCACAAATTGTTGGGCTGTTGGCAAAACCAATCATACGTGTTTACTTCACATGATGTTGAAATTTATCATCAAAATGGAGCCACTTTACCGTAGTTAGATGGCCTAGTCTTACCTTGTTTTTGTGATCGGCTTCGTGAACTGACCTCAATCATAAGAAGATGCCCAATGAACTGATCTCGATCTATTGATTTTGCATAATAGAAGCTAGGAAGACGGCTTGATTTATAAACAAGGTTACGTTATAATGCGACATAAATAGCAAGTTAAGATAGCATTCAATGTTTTTCAGTCGCATTAAATTATTTTAATACAACTCATTCTTTCTATACGTGTTAATGCTCTTTGAAGAGCCCTACTCAGTATTCTAAAGAAGAAGAAGATACATTAACATTTAATAATTACGTTAAAGAAATAAAACTAGACAAGGAGATTACGAACGGCTTTTCCCAAATTTATTTCGAAATTAAATTTGTTGACGGTTTATAAATAGTGGTGTACAGATTCAAAATATTCTATAGTTTGTAAAAATTCAGTACCTTTTTGATCATGTTGATTGCTTCTAGCTATCAATACATCATTATTGCCGATCATTCTTTAAAAGGAATACTTGTTGTTATATTTTATACATACTATTAATATGATAGAAATTTGAATTAATTTGAATATTGTGCACTTTCTAAATGCCCATAGTGTCTATAAACTTGTAAATCTAATACGTTTGAAAGTATAATGTTCACAATACACTGATTAGTGCATTGAGTGAAATTTATAATCAACGGTGTTGTACATAAGTTTGAACTTCGTACATTTTTATTTAGATATTCGGCTTTGTTCAAATTTCAGGTAAAGATTCAGGATTTCCTGATGGTTTGAGATCAGTACATTTTGCATTTTGTAGAATAAAAAAATATGCAATGCTGTCAACATTGTATATTGATATAAGTATTAGTTTTCTTCACCATAATCTTCTTTAAACTTGTGTACAAATGAAAGAATTACGGTGTTTTAGGCACCGAGATTTCTCCGAACCAGCAAAGACGTTAAGGCACGAAGACGTTTTGGCACTCATAAATACAGGCACCAAGAAGTTTAGGCACCAAAACGTTTTGACACTAATATGTTAAGGCACCAACTTATGCCCTTTTGGTACTCGTTATTTATGTATATTTAAAAAACTTTTTTGCACATCTGTATGCTGGTATGTACTTGTATAATCAAAAATAAAATCTTAAACCATGAAGACCTTAAATATAAAGTAGAGTGACCTGAAATTGTATTACCCGTAAATGATTTTATTTTTTATTATCAGTAAAAATAAGATGAAAGTCACTACGTACATGGTTTTTTCATATTTAATGTGAAACGTGCTATAAAAATACAATGACACGACATCTAATTTATATTATTTGCACGGTTTACATTACTTTGCATGATTCTTACCAATTAAGATGAATGTTTTGCTTAAAATCATTTATACATCACACTATATCACTATATTTAAATTTCATTATGAATATAGTTATTAGGAGAAACTGTGCTCTACAAAATACCAAACCGTCAAACTTTCTACGTTTATGAGCACGAAATACATGTTTATTTATCATCATTTCAGCCAATGATTGTTTTTTAAATGTTGCGCGTTCAACATGTATGTAGATGATTCTCAGTCTCAGCTGTGATCGTCTTCGGCCGCCAATCACAGTTGGGTCCGTTTGAGGCATCCGGCACATTTTAGAATTGGCGCACACATTGCGACTCGCACTTCTTTGTTTACTATGTAGTGACAGTTTCGTGTAAAACTACATGTATATTACTAAAAACAGCACTACTGTAATGCGATTAATACCTTGAGATTTAAACATTTATACAGTTACATAATGATTCAAATCAGGTTTTTTATTGCATACGGAAGTATTTTAAACGGTAAACACTTCGCCTACTAAGAGTGAAAATTATTCATTCCTTTTTCGGAACTCAACAAAATAGTGCGATATGTTCTTTTTATCATGTTTATTTCATGTAGTGCTTTTGCATTACATTAACATAAAGCTTACTGATGCCGATCATTCCTCTAAAAAGAAGACTTGTTTCCTTCTGAGATGTCAGTAACTTGTTTCGTTACACCCGATTGCACACCCGAAACTCGTGGCCGACGTGCAGTATTCCTTTCGTGGTCCTTGGATTTTATGCAGTTTTTTCCTTATTTTATGTGCATATTCTGTTTCTAAATAATGCATAGACCTGTAATTTTTAGTTAGTATTTTACTTAGAAATTTTTTTTTTGTATTTTAGTTAGAAAATTAACAACTTTCTTAACTCTATAGTTTTAGAGCACTGTTACTCTAGTCTCCTAATTTTAAGCGCAGACCAAACTATAAGATATTTTCGGTATAACTATATATCCATGTTCTGAAAACATTTTTGAACAAAATTTTATATTTTTATCAATATATTTTGGCATATTTAGCTTATATGTCAAAGAAGTCAAGAAAAAATTAACTTGAATTTTTGCCTAAAATTAGCTTATTTCTTGTCATATCTCAATTTTTTGAGATGTGAACCCTACTTTTTTTACTTTTATATAAGGCATTAAAAGTATGTCTGTTTGTATGCAATGTTTATGAAAGATGGCATTACTGGTATTTTTTTTATTTGTGTTATAATTTGATTACTCCAAAAATTTCTACAATCTTTACATTTGCTGTTGTATTTATTATGTACTTGCATTTCAAACCATCAGTAAAGCAAGGTTTTTAAAACTATAACTTGGATATTACTTTAATAGTCACTACATATGTTCAACTTCATACTGTATTGAAATCATAACTAAATAATAGTTCAAACTATAAATATTTGTTTGATTTCTTCAATTTATTTAATCAATTTCCTTGCCAAAATTAAGCCATAATTTCAGGAAAATTATTATTTCTGTTTGGGGCCCCATATTTCAAAAAAATGGCATGTGACATAGGTAACAAATAAAATAAATGAACATGTTAGGTCCCCATCTTTATATCCAAGATGTTTTTGGGTGATTGACAGTACTAGTATTTCAGGTGCTAATCTCCTTAAGTCAGAATATAAACTGATGATTTTAAATTTCTTTTATTTTAGATGTTATTATATTTTAAAAACATTGTAGTTTTAAAGTAGACATACATGCATACTTTAAATTGGTATTTTGTTATTAAAGTTTGTGTTTAATTTTAAACTGTTTCGATTTTTGGCTATTTCAATGAAATCAAATATTAAAACAATAAGATTGGGAAAAATTTAGCCAAACCACTCAAAATCAAAACCTCTTATGCTAAACAAATAGAAAAATAATTGTTTAGGAAACGAATACAATAGCTTTTATGGTGAATTTCAATTACCATTTTACTTTTCAATGGTCTGAACTTTACTCATAAATAACAATCAACGTCCGGTTTGAAGTCATTAAATTAATTAATTAGAAGTTTAAATGGATGTCTGAGTAGAGAGAGAGAGAGAGGTTGCATCTTTTTTTTTTTTTTTTTTTTTTTGCTTTTCATCAGAAGTGCATTTGTTTCACAGGAAGTATTGCTCATAACCACCAAATAAACAACAATGATTTGTTTAATTAAGAATAACAACTATTCAGCTAGCTGCGTGATATCAAACTTTTAAGATACTAGTATCCTCAAGAAAATCTGCGACAGATATGTTTATATTTATACAAGATTATCTCTTAAAAAAAGAGATTAAGAAACAAGCGCAGTTGAATGCACAGTGTAAATTAGCACAGAAAAAAACAATTTAATAAACCGTTGGTTCTGAATATATTTAGTTCCCTAATTTTTATCTTTGCTGTCATAGTTTTCTAAACTATGCAAAAACCTGACTATACATTGTTTATTTTGTAATATTGCTAGTATTATGCGTTATTTTAGTATCTTCAATGAAAATTTAATTTGAAATTTTACATATGAGAAAACTTTAATAGTATGTGGATTATATGACTTTTTATGATAAGGTTTGTTACTGACTGGTTAAGTTGTTAAAGTACGTAGACACACTGTGAAGTAAACTACATGCAGGTTTTAAATTTTGTTGCAGAAGACCAAAACATATTGTGTATAGTAATGAAACAAAATGGTGTATATAAATCTACAAACAAAATAATGGCAAAAATCACTTGTAAATTCTTGGCCCCTTCCGCCAAACATATAAACCCCATTTTTTTACTAAGCTATGTCAGCATCAATCACATTTTCTGTTGTTTTAAGGAGATATGGGACATCCTTCATATTGTTATGTACCTTATTTCTAAATTAACTGTAAAATTTAATCCAAGTCATGAGTACAACAGCTTTAAATTTACAGTTTTTACCTTACTGTGTGACCGATCGATAGACTGGTTAGAACTGGATCGTGTAGATTTCAGTCCTGTCAGTTTCTTTACAACTGTGAATTACAATCGATTTTCGTACGAACCAGAGGGAAGAGAGAAGCATCCCTAGTTGATGCAGATATTTAAGAAATAAACAACGTTATTTAGTGAACATGGCGTTATGAATAGCAATTGCTCTGTTGGCATCTTCCATGATGCGCGCTAGCGCATCATGGAAAATATGCCAGCAGAGCAGTTGCTATTCATAACGCCATGTTCACTAAATAATCGTTGTTTATTACTTATATTTGCATTTTACCACTCGCAAATACCCTGTATTAGCCTAGACCTTGACATTTAGCTATTACATCAAAAGTAAACATTCAGACTGTAATGTGTCTTTTTAATTCACATAGATTTGTTAACAGAATCAATGATATGTTATAACAGTAATTCCTTTAAAATGTTATCAAAAACATGTTTTAATATTACATGTTAATACGTCAATTTTAATGGAGTTGGAGAAAAACACATGATGTATCGTATGGTTTAAATCTATAACGTCATGGAAAAGTATATAATAATAACGTTACACCCTTATGACATCATAGTATACTGACAGAGCAATTGCGATTATAGAGAAATAATTGCAGCTCCTCCGTATGGGCTTACAGTGGGAAAGAACAATGGAAATGCAAATATATGTTTGTAATTTTTTTTAAATATTCTATCTTTGGTTGAACTAGTGTATTTATACGTGTCGTATGTTGATGAACCAATGTGATGGTGGTTATATGTGTAATGCTATTATGATATTGTTGTGTAATACTTGTGGTCCGAATCGATGCTTTACGAGTATCCTTATTTCAATAAATCATCTGTACGACTCACTTTCTGATTGACACTCATTTTCTAAGAAATAATATAAGCAATGAAATAAAATACATATATTCACATAGCATTTACCTCTAAGATATTCTTCTAAAGACATTTCGATACGAGAATCATTAGAACAATTTTATGATATAAAGCATCTTTTAAATCTAAAAAGTATAGTCAATGAAAATTAAATTCTAAAAATGTAAGCAGTAGCTGGCAGATTCCTATAAACCCCAACCGCTGTTTTAATAACTAAGGAGAAGGTACCGTTAAACATTTTTAAATGATAATCTTCTTCACATTCAAACTCGGAATCAGTTGTTAAAAGTAGCAAATAATTTAAATCGACCTTTTCAAAGTTCTCCTTATCAAGTTTAATGTATTGACATTATGGAAAACATCTACGGGATTCAATTCAACTCAATTCTTTTCGCTCAAGACCAGTTCACTTGCATATGAGGTTCAACATAAGTATATACAAATGAAGACAACCACAGGCATGGATCACAAGTTCAGTTTAGTAATAAAGATTTTAAGAAGTTGGATAGTATAAAACAGTAGTACAGGAGCAGACTTTGAAAATTTTCTTAATAACTTACAACTACAATGATTTTTGTTTTTCTACATCATATGTATTTATCAGGATGATAGAGCACATCGAAAGGTCACATGAAACGATTTTAAACACTTTGATTTTCTTTTTATGATATAAAGATTGGCATGAAGAATGTTAACATACGTGTGGTTTGCTTTTGCATTACTTAGATATCAACTTCAAAATAAAGCATCTGAGAAAATTGCTTCTCGCTTATCGTTCCTGATTTCACGACGTCACACAGACCCACTGATGCAATAAAAAATGCATTAAAACTAGTGTCATTTTACATTAGGCTGGTTGAGGGATGCTCGAGCACATCAAAAGTCACAGAAACGATTTTAAACACTTTGATTTTCTTTTTATGATATAAAGATTGGCATAAAAGAATAGAAATTGGTTTGTGTACTCATATTAGCATTAACAATTTAAAATAAATGAGCAGTTGTTATACATTGATAGAACATGGACGGTTAAAGAGATGACATCTATCATTTTCTTAAATAGAAAAATACTTGAGTTATGATTTGTTTCTTAGCGAGGTTATCAATCAATACTTTTTCATTCAAAGCGTATAAAATCGTTTCTGTGACCTTTGATGTGTTTTAATGGATTTTAAACCGATTTTAATCAACCAAAATGTGGAGAGATGACCCACTATACTTTAAAAATATCATTTTGTAGCCCAACAATTGAACGTTTTAGAAAAATAATACGAGTCCGTGGCCAACGTCTCATAAAGCATTTAAACAAGACACTTTGTTGTGAATAAAATGGCTCAGACATTAGGTAACTTTATAGACTGTAGGTTTTTAGGTTGTAGGTTCGATACCACCAAAACTTTAGGAATTATTATTTTTTCTTATCATTTTTTGAATAATTTTAAACTGAATATAGTTAGAAATTACCCTTTTGTAAACTTGTATTATAGCATATCAAATATATTTAATTGAAAAAAGTGTTAAATTTGAAGTTGTATTTTACGACTAATCCAAATGGGCAGTTGTACCATCTTATTCCCCCATCTTCTTTTTGATAGTGTTTCGAACACAAGTGTATGAAAGCGACGCTTTTTAAACAGTTTCCATAGTCCTGCCACATTATTATTATGAGAATAAAAGCATTATCGCTGTTCTTAAAAAACTACTGCAATGGAAAATCATATTTGTTTGTAGACATTTGTGGGGGTTTTTTTTTAATAAAGATGAAAATAATGGGTGGGCCTTGGTACAATAGAGCGACATGTCTGCCAATACATTAATTTGAATTATAGCTCTTTAACATAGGGGACATCATTTTTCAGTTAGGTTTATTCTTCAATCAAGTGAGTAAAGATATGAAACGTCATACGTATGAATTCATGCCTGGTAAATGACAATTGTTTATAATGGAGAAGGCGAAATAAATTTTTCAATGTTATTAATTTGAGGAATTGAGCGCATTTATTCTGGTGCATTGAGGTATACTTTTCTTCTTTCACATATAGGATTTAAAAAAATAAAATACAATAACTAGTAGATAGTGGAGAGAGAAAATGTACCTTTATGCTCTCATTTATAAAGTGATGGGGGGGGGGGGGCTAAAATAAAGGGAACTGGAAGTTAACCGTGAACACCAACTAAACATTTAGTTATTTATATTGCATATAATCTTATTTTCGGTAAAAATGGTATTCCATAAAGGTAAATATGTCAAAGATTAAGGATATGCTAAAATAAGTGTAAAATTCGGATATTCATTTTTGGTTAATCTACCGAGGGGCCACATGGCACAATATCCTTTGAACGACCATAGAAAGCCAGTGTTGCTAAGGTGAGCGATGTGGCCCATTGGGCCTCTTGTAATACATTGTTTATTGCATCAGTGGGTCTGTGTGACGTCATGAAGCCTAAAAATCAGGAACGATAAGCGAGAAGCAATTTTCTCAGATGCTTAGTTTTGAAGTAGATATCAAAGTAATGCAAAAGCAAACCACACGTATGTTAACATTTTTCATGCCAATTTTAATATCATAAAAAGAAAATCAAAGTGTTTAAAATCGTTTCATGTGACCTTTTGATGTGCTCTATCATCCTGATAAATACATATGATGTAGAAAAACTAAAATCATTGTTTTAACTTATTAAGAAAATTTTTAAAGTCTGCTCTTGTACTACTGTTTTATACTATCAAAATTTTTAAAATCTTTATTACTAAACTGAACTTGTGATCCATGCCTGTGGTTGTCTTCATTTGTATATACTTATGTTGAACCTCATATGCCAGTGAACTGGTCTTGAGCGGAAATAATTGAGTTGAATTAAATACCGTAGATGTTGTCCATAATTTCAATACATTAAACTTATAGGAAAACTTTGAAAAGGTCGATTTAAATTATTTGCTTCTTTTGCCAGCTACTGCTTATATTTTTAGAATTTAATTTTCATTGACTATACTTTTCAGATTTAAAAGATGCTTTATATCATAGAATGCTTTAAATAGAATCTCGTATCGAAATGTTTTTAAAAGAATATCTTAGAGGAAAATGCTATGTGAATATATATATTTTATTTCATTGCTTACATTATTTCTTAGAAAATGAGTGTAAATAAGAAAGTGAGTCGTACAGATGTTTTATTGAAATAAGGATACTCGTTTGTTTCGGACCACATTGTTTCGGACCACAAGTATTACACCAAATTATCATAATAGCATTACACATATAACCACCATCACATTGGTTCATCAACATACGACACGTACAAACACACTAGTTCAACCAAAGAAAAAATATTTTAAAAAAATTAAAAACATATAATATGAATGCACAAGTGCAACATACACTTGATAATACAATATTCATACATAAATATTTACATCCACTAGGGATGATTCCCTCTTCCCTCTGTTTCGTACGAAAATTGATTGGAGATGTAATTCACAGCTGTATAGTGATGCTCACTGTTAAACAAATGAAAGTCTTTGCTGACCTTTACAGAAATCTACAGGAAATAAAAAAAAATAAAATCTGAATAGATCCAAGGTAAGATTTATGATAAACATTATGGTTTTTTTTCCTGTTAATGCAGATTTAAAATGTATATTTAGTTTGTCCGTTAGGTAGCTGATTAAAGTTTTCGAGACAATGCTGAGTAGTTTTTGAAATGTGATACGGTTGACTTAAACAAAAAAATGTTACGAATGCAAGTGATAATCACTATAAGATATTGTTCACATCTTATGTACTATTTATTTGAAGTATTATATTGCCGAGGCATAAAGACTGGTTTGTCGAGAGGTCGGAAAGATTAACTCCACAAATCCTTGTTGTTTTTAATATGGATAGCGGCTGAGAGGTATGCGGGTCCTTAGAGCCTCAAAGTGCTTTTCCGAGTGATTACTTTCCGGAAAATGACTTCATCAGGATTATAACTCAGCGCAGCAGCAGAAAGCTACGAATCTTCAGATTTGACTGAGAACAGTTCAAGGATGGACTCACAACCAAATGTCAGTTTGAGCAATTCAACGGGCTCAGTGATATCAATCGAACAGTTCGAGTTTCAGGAATTTTTGAAAGACGACATTGCTGTTGTGATATACTTAATCTTTTTGTGTTTCGTGGGAACCATTGGGAACGGCCATGCTTTCATTATCTACCACGTCAGGTACAAACCTTCTAATCACAGAACGTTCGTTGTGTGGCTCGCTGCCATTGATTTCGTCGCATGTGCAGTGAGTGCTCCGTTTGAAATTGTCGACATCAGGCATGGCTATACTTTTAACTCGGGTGCCGCTTGCAAGTGTTTTCGATTCATTAACCATGTGGTCAGTATTGCATCAGGACTTATGCTGGGCGTGATTGCTGTAGAGAGGTATCGGAAGGCGTGCTGTCCTTTCGGAAGGCAGATATCGGAGAGAGAGGCATCCATCGCCTGCATGGTGACTGTTGGAGTATCCATTCTTCTGTCTACAGCATCGTTCTATTTGTATGACGTGGCGATAAAACTAACAGACATTCCAAACCTTTCAGGCACTGATTGTACTGTAGGAGCCAGTGACGGTCAACAATCTGTTTTCCGGTTTTACTCTTTGGTGTTGCTGTTGATAAGTACTATTATATTTATACTGTGCATTGTAGCCTACTCCTTTGTAGGTAAGAGTCTGTACAAACAAATGAGGTTCCGCCAGTCAGCGCAGCTAAAGAACGTTCAGAAGACGCTAAGCGGGAACTCGGTCAGCAGCGACAATAAGATGAGCGTGTCTTCTCTACGTCATAAAATGGTTACAGAGAAACCAGAAGCAAGCAGCTCGCAGCAAATTCACGATGAGGAATCAAGCATGTACTCAGATAAAAACAAAGTAAATCTAAAACCCCTGCAACAATCAGCCAAAAACCCCATGGTTCCGGGCAAGAAGCGTCTAGACCGTACCCGACGGATCACACTAATGTTCCTGATAGCCACGGCGGTGTCTTACGTCGGCTACCTCCCCAATCTGATCATCCTGGTGGTGCGCGCGGCCCGACCCTCCGCCTACCTGTACCTGCAAGCCGGCCTGGGCATGCTCACACCCGTGCTTCTGCGCGGTTACTTCCTCAGCAACGTGACCAATCCCCTGGTCTATTGTTTTGTGGATGACAGATTTAGACATGAGTGTAGTTTGTTATACAGTAAAATATTCCAATTTCCAGCCAAGCGGAAGCCACTAGCGCTTTAGTTCAAACTGGCATCAATTAAGTCTTTCCGATTTTTGGATCATTGTCATAATGAATCATGTCCAAAAAAAATAAGTGTCTTATGAGACGTTCATTGTAAACGAGATTTGACACTTCCTTATATGAAGATTTTTTTTTTTACATTTAAATACAATATTTTTGTATAAATCAGTTTACCTTTCTGTGTTATACACTGTTGTTTTTTAAGTTCATGTTGTAAAGTAGCATTGTAACCCCAAAAGAGCTATTTTTTAATTAACATCATAACAGTTTTTTAAAGATTTTTTTTTATATTTGCGCAAACTTTAATACCATTGATAGACAAAAAGTGCAAAAGTGTCAAGTGATCACTGAATGGTTTTCAAATATGTGGTTTTATATTGTACATATCAGAAATGGAGAACTAGAACATAACTTTTTTTTTCATCATAGAACACTCCCTGTCAGACAATATAAAAAATTATACCTGTTAATTATGATTCATCACCATAAATGATTATGTTTAGTAAAAATGAAAACTCGGATAACGAATCAAAATGAAATATTTTTATAAGTTCGTATCGCTGTTCGTCTATCCTCCTGCTAATTTGTGAATAAATCATTAATTAATAGCATTAACATGGAGACCATGCAGAACCCATACACCGTCAGTACGAAACATACACCCATTTTTGGTGTTATGACGTCATACTAAAAAAATTAAAAATTGTATCACGTTTGTAACACGTTTACGTTTCGTTGTTTATATTTTCTATTGATGATGTTCACAAAGGCAGTCGGAAAAATATATTCGTTTCATGGTTTTCAGTAGACATAATATGGTTTATACTTGGTCGCCCTCGCCCCATATGATATCTACTGACCAGGTACATGAATATACCATATTAGGTTTACTACAAACCATGTTAATAATATATAAATATATTCATTTTCAGCTCACAAATTTAACATTCTATAGATGCAATACTTTTATATATTCAATGTAGACTAAATGTATTTTAATCTAAAACCTGTGAGATTTTGTAGCATGATTATAAATATTATAAGAAAGACTTGTTGAAAACCGAAGTGAACATTTTTCAAATTGAGTGTATTATATTCATGTTGTTATACTTTCATGTTAAATACTGAAATCTGATTGGTTAAGATGCAGTTCATAATCCGTTCTATTACCCTCAGCGTTAGCAACGCACTTTGCAACGGGTAACATTACAAATTGTTACATGCACGAAAATTATGCGCGTACAGTTCGCTGTAGAATTCACGTTATTCCTATATAAAAGCAGTAAAATTTTCTTAAAAATTAAGACATTCAGTATAACAAAATAAATAGTGCCTGTTTGGGAGGATAACAGTTGAAATTGACACCCCTCGAAAACCATTGTGAACCTCCGCTTCGCGTCGGTTGACAATGGTTTTCTCGGGGTGTCAATTTCAACTGTTACCCTCCCAAACAGGCACTATTTATATATTGATGATTTTGTGTACAATTATTCGGAATAATGTCACCTTCTTAAAGATATTGAGCGGAGTAGCCAAAAATATTTAATCTGTTGAGAAAAAAGTGAGAAAAAATTACAGTTGGGAACAGAACGAATGTTTGTCTAATCTGCTTAGTATCTTAAGGACGATGACCTCATTACGATATTCACCGAAGACTATCTGTATAAACCGATTTCGTTCAAATTTTATATAGTATGATACTGTCTGACTTCGTGCACATATTTTCAGTTAACCTTTGTACATTGTGAAATGTTTTACTTGTGTAAATAAACATTTTGAAAACCTACTGTCGTGCTTGTTTGTTGGTAACAAGTGTCGACGTCCTGTCCGCACGTGACTAGTATCGCGGACAACGGAAGTTAAAGAGGCAAAGTAAAGGGAATTGCACTCGCTATGAGTACCTGTTTCCGGACAGCACTCTCAAAAAGTATTCACAGGTACTTTATGTGCGATAGATTTTATTGTTTGAGTATGGTGATGCACTGAATTGATTCATGTTATCAGTACTTTATAGCAACATTATTATATTATTATTAACATTTTCTGATATACGAAAGCAATTTGTTAAACGTTATGCAATAATCATATAATGTATGCTGTCTCTCTCTGATGTTTATTTAAACAATAGATTGCTTTCATAGGTGATTTATGCGGGATATGAAGGGAGCGACATTGCTGAAAAATACATAACCCGCGTTATCTTAACTATCGTAAATTTTTTCTCTAATGATCGCTACCTAAAATCCCGTATGAATCATCAAAGAAAGCATTTTATTGTTTATATTAACATCTTTCTTTTAACAAATTATTAAATTGTAAAAAGTAAAGTAAAATTCACTAAATTTATCTTAATGTTTATTAGTACGTTAGCTAAAAGAAACAGCCAAATCGTCTCCTATGGGAATTTGAGTCTATACTCTGTCCCAAGATATTCTGGATTCACATTTGGCTTAATTGCTTGATATTTATAAATACTTCAGGAGTCAAACAATGTTCATTCAAAAGTATGAAAAATTTTCAAGATTTCTCAGTCGAAACGCCCCTGTTAGCTTATCAGGTTTCAATACAATGCTAAAAAATGTGATGTCTACGGAGATTTTGTATTGCAGCAAGCCCGGATGATAACGATGAAAAGTTGTGCGATTTATTCCGAGTGTATTACGAATGGAGAAAAGATGTAAACATTCCCCATTATAAATCTCCGTAAGGAATCTGTTTTCGTTCCTGTGAATTTTTCCGAGTGAAAGATGATAATGTGTCAATGAAATTATCTTGGAAAATATCCCTTTCAACTATTTCAATTGCACTTCTTTCACAGGTATGTGTATTTTTAATAAAAATCGTCCAAATGTGCTGCATAAATATCTTGGGACAGACTCTAACATCATCATGATTATTTCGTTCAGTCCGTGATTTTGCGAGGTCGTTGTAGGTATCGACAAATAAAAAATGTGGCGTGAATATTTTAGCCCTGTTAGTGTCTACGACTGTTCTATAGAGCTATGTTTTAACTCTAGTTTCCGTAAGAAATAGAGGGAATCATACACGGTAGATGTACATATATGTCAATACGTGTAGGCTGTATGACAATCTAGAAGAGAGTCTGGCCATCCCCGTATCTGTAAAACTCATCTCACAGTAATGGATCAATCCAAATAATCTAAGGATAGACATTTTACTCATAAGGCATATATAAAGCTTACTGGTTTTAATATAATTACACAGTGCAATATAAGTGACATGTGTGAATTTTTTTTTGTACATGGGTATATAAACATGTATAAAATAACATGGCTACCGAGCAATGGAAATTTAAAAGTTAGCATTTAATAAATGATTTAAAAAAAAAAAATTATCAGTAATTTTATCATAATGCTTTATGTGTTAAATATATCCAACCTCTGGGTTCGAAAACAGAAAACACTCAATTAACACTGAGGAACCTTATCTTCAACTATAAAGGACTAAAATGTATATTAATTTGTGTCTCTATTTATTTAAGGGCACAGACATACGAATATTATAATGTTTGTGATCAAAGTCATATATTAGATCATAAAGCCCTAACAATTAATGAAACCTAAGTATCGTGCAAATAACCATCTTTTCAAAAATATGACGTAAAAGAACACTCATTTCAACTGACGTTGTTTATCATTCTGTTCAATTGTCACCCAATTCCCCACATTTGCAATGGCCGTCGATACAGTGATAATGATCATGGTGAGAACACGTGCGTCGGCAGTCATCCTTCTGTGAACAGGCTAACCAAAATGAAAACAGTAGAGTTACAGTGAATGCACTATTAGAAATATCCTCAAGGAAAGTATTTTTTCGAGCTATTGATAAGAGCGCCATATTCGTAAACCCATGACCAGCTGCCTAGTCATTAAACTTTGTTATCTAAAACTAGATTGGACTGTTTAATAACTTCAAGATATCCAAGTATTCGAGATGTCGAGGGTTACGTGATACCTCAAAAATAAGTGGTTGGGACTTACAAATCACTTCGACATGTCCATTGTATTCGAGATATCAGTTTTGGAGATATCGAAGTTCAACTGTAATTTTCGAACATATTCTGTGAAAAGTCTGATATAAAAGAATTCTTGACAAATTTTACTTTTGGTTCACCACTTTACTTGCCTCATACCTTATGTTAAGGTATCGTATTGTCATTTAAAGTAAAATGTCTTAGGAAAATTGGGGGATTAAAATTTTCACAGAATATAGTCCTAAATTAGTTTTATAATCAACTTTTTGTGCGAAATAGATATACATGTACAGTTTTTTTAAATGTGGACGGAACTGTAGCTCCACGGTCCGTCAACCCAAATTTCCCTGGAGCGACAGTTTTGCAGCAGGCATTGAATAAACGGGAGTTTGTAAGTTGAAAAAGAAAATCATGATTCTAGTATATGATTAAATATTTCCGGTGTCATATAATTAGGCTACCCCCCCCCCCCCCCCGGAAGAACCGCTATAATATGTTGTGAGTCTTGTCCCTTGGTGAAAAAACAGCTATATAGTGAGGTTTCCATCTCACTTGTTCGGTTTGAGATTTTATTTAACCAAACGATATAAACTGCATTAGAGCCTGTTTCATAAAAATTAATTACAGTATTAAAACTATCATCATTAAAAAAAATTGATTTACTTATTCTTTTACCATAATAAGCAATATTATTGCGAACACCATATATGAAGGGGGCAGTCTCGCTATAAAGGAGGAAAGGCGGGCTATACAGAGAGCCTCCCCCCCCCCCCCCGGGAAGCACGGCCAGATATTGAGTCCCCCCCCCCCCCCCCCGGAAGACTGGCTATACAGTAAGCCCCCCCCCCCGAAGAATGGCTATATGACGAGACTTTCCCGAGGAAAGGCTTATAATATAGCCAGTGTTCCGGGGAAATTCCTGCTACCAGTACACACCACCGGCGATATTAGATGTATAAAGTTCACCTTAATGCAGTTGCTAGGCCAGCTGATTATTTAAGCCCATATATTCCATTTTTCCTATACTACAATTTATATGATTATAGATAAAGTTAATTTCTGTCAAACATTAGCAACACTAATATCGACTCAGCGAATTTTTGGCTGATTTAAAATTTATAGTATTATAATTTTTTTAAAAGCATTGATAAAGATGTATCTACAAAGACAATATTATTAATAAGAACATCCGAATGTACAAAAAATGATGAAAGTTAATAGCTTACTTCCAGAAGAACTTCCGTTTGGTCTACACTCGCAAGCGTGATTGATACAAGCCCAATGATTAGAGGAGAGGTCACAGCTTCCTGAACATTCAGATGCTATGGAACATGCATAGCTCGAGGCTGAAAATGTCAAATTGTATAATTAGATTTACCAACATTGTTTTTGGCCACATTCTGTGTTGTTAGAGATACAGAAAAATGCATCGTATAAAGGTAAACAAAGACAATATTTGACAGTGCACTTTTAGAACTTCCTAATTTTGCTGTCATGTAAGGAATTTCAGTAGTCTCTTGCTATTTGTTACCTGTTTTTGGCATTAAAATCCAGAAATCTAAATGTTTGGTTAGACTTAATTCACATTTTGCAAAGTGTTGATTGGAATTTATCAAATGATGGAACTAATTTATACTAATGATATCAAACAGACAAAAGTTCTAAGGTAGATGTGTTATAAAGACACTTACTTACAAGGACCAAGCCCAAAACACAGAGGGTTAAAACTGCGTTCATGTTGACTGGTGAAATCCGACGGTCGATATGGAATCCAACAATATCAGGCAGTCTTATCTATAAATGCGTGAATACTGATCATGCTAACCCCAACGTATGTTATCTCCTAACAAGTCTAATTTTTGTTGGTAATTTTGAACTGAAAATATAAGTAATTCAATGTTCGCTTCTGTTGGATATGAGTTATCAGGCATCTATAATACTGCCTCTTAACTTGTATTCAAACTAGCCACATAAAAGCCATTAAGCTAACACATTTACTGTAAAACTAAACTTGTGGGTGGGTGCCTGAGTGCGTGGGTGTATAATACATGACAAGATCAGAGCAAAAAGCTATGAATTTCTTACATTACGGAAATTCTCGTTTTATTCTTAGTAGTTTCGTCACACACGAGTGACTTGGCGCGTAATTTAAATAGGTTTTCATGTGTCATTTTGGTCATTGCGACATTTGTTACAAGATTGTTAGGAGTTAACCCTCCCTGCCCGCCCTGTATACTGTAATGCATAATTTGCAAGTTTGTTGATATGTAATGTGATTATGTTACACTGTATAAATACGTTTCGTTTCGTTTATATGTATGTAATGTGATAAAATGCGATCGTGTAACGAACGCACCAAACCTTAATTCGTTCAATATGTTGGGGATTTTTAATTAGACAAGAAAAGATATATTTTCGGAGGAGTGAAGCGAGGGAGAAATTGATTGGAATTGTTGACTTATCCCGAGCGGTCGACAAACTCATGCAGATCTGTAAAGGAAGGAATTCGGGTTGACATGCCGTACAGCTTCAGTTCAGACGCCATCGTTTTACTTGACTCTGTAATTATTTATTTGAAATATTATTATCCGCAGTCCGATAAAGTAAAGTGGTTAGATATATAAATATCATTTCGGTTCAACCGGAATGCATTCTTTTTGTAATCAAAAAGATGTACCAATCCTGTTAAAGATTGCCTCTGCGTGTCTTAAAACATAATTCCCACTCTGTGTAACCATATGATCTTTCCATTACTACATGTATATTGTTCACTTTTGAATGTTTTTAAAAAATTTTGTAAAATTAATGATTTTTTTCTGAATAGCTGTACGGATAGGCACACAACTAAAAACGTTCATATCATAAAGCTGCCTGTAATCTTAGTTCTATAAGCTTATATTTGATTATATTGTATTCGAATATGCATCATTTTTTAGTACATCTTTGAAGCAGTTGACACATTTGGAAATCATTCAATTTTTTATCTGAAAGGTGTTTGTATATTTGCATATCTTATATCAGTATTTTATGCATGTACAAAACTTTCCCCATCTTTAAGCACATTACTCGTATCAAATGGTTTGGAGGGATGCTTAGGACAAACGCAACTGCTTGCTTGGATACTAAGTATCTCATGTCTGGTTTTACTTTGTCACGTAAAAAGCTCATAATTGTCGCTGTTCCTCGTTTCCTTAAGTTTCAAGTTCCGTTTTCCGTAAGCCGTTTTTTTTTTTATCTTATAACAAACATGCATTAAATTGGATGCCAATTGATTTGGTAATAATTAAATGCATTGTAGTCCTTACCTAAAGTGGATTTGGGCGATCCTCTTAAAGACAGCTGTTGTTATACCGTGTGGTTTGTGACATTTCTAATGGCCGATATACATCAATATGTTACTCTTAAATGAAATTTAATTCATAACTAGATGATATCCCGCGATGTGATATAAACACAGTGTAATGTTGATATATTTGTTTATTTATGGGTTTTATTTTACTCCAAAATAAATTTTCTATCTAAACACTTATTAAAAGGATAAGGGAGTTATTAGTTTAGTAGGCCTAACATATATTGAGTTCATGTGCGAACCATATGTAACGACTGTAGCTCCACTGGAAATTCGGGTTGACGGTCCGTTGAGCTACAATTCCATCCATACAAAACCTGTATATTTCTTGCGCACAGAAAGATGCGCAAGGTTTAAACCCGATTTTCCAGTGGAGCTACAGTTCTGCAGCTAGTAACGAATTTATAGGGATTCAATTATACATCCAGGTTTTCTTCTATACCTGCAATCCTTACACTATTTTTTTTTTTTTTGTAAGAAAAGACTACATAAAACAATTAATGTACGTTCATTTAATGTTGTCTGATAGTATAAAGAAGCAAGTATAAAGTAGACGATTTCTTCACAAAAGCTTAACTGATTAATGAACAACAGATCAGACGACATGCAACTCCAATGTTACATGGTTTATTTTACTATTGCTTAAATTCCATTCATTGTAACACAGACTTGAAAACGTTATAGTATACATTTAATTATCATTTTATAAAATGCAACTTCTTGTATTAAATTTATGAACGAAAAGACAGTAATACCAATTAGTAGTTGAATAATGTTATTGCCATCAAAATAAACTACAACATAATATAAACAAAGGAGACATACAATAAACAGTGATTATTATGTCATTATAAGGAAATTTGTTGGACAAAATTGGTTAAATAAAGACATGGTGTAGACATTATGTAGACTAAATATATACAGTGATAACAAGGGGTAGACTTTATGTAAGCATAAAGTAGATATAAATTGACAAGAAGGGTATTGTAATACATAAAAATTTCGTTCTACAGTTCACTGGAATACGTAATATCCGATTGTTACATGCAGAAATGTGGCAAAGTATATAACTATACTAGTCAGACAGACAAGAAAATATATTGACATTAATTACGGAACAAACATCTTCATTTATAATGACACGGGCATAACTACATGTATTTATTATGGAAATACATACTTATTTACTACGTTACAGATGAACTTAAAAGACTATCTATACCATTAGTCAGGTACACTTCAATCTATCTATATCTAGTATGGAACAGACACACAAAGACTATCTGCAATTAATACGAAGCAAGTAGACAGAAAATTCTCATTTACATTCTAGCATGTTTACATTCAGCAAACATACAGCGATGTCTATCGAGACTTCCTATGAAACACACAGACAGGACCATGATTTAACCTACAGATACCAAAGTCTACTGTTTCTTTACTTTAAGCAACGTAAATTCGTTGTCTACTTTCTAGCAAAAACTTATCTATTCCCTCTCAAAGTTGTTCACTTTGTTTTCACACATTCACGTCAAGTCAGTCAAGTATTCTTCACTAAATTTGCGTGCAGTATTTATCGTTAAGTAATGATGCATGTAAATACCCAATGACTCAAACAGCCCTATAATTATATCAAGCAAATGGACAGCATATTAAATTCTCATTATGGAAAAAATACATGTGCGTCTATTTGACTTATCTCTGGATGAACAGGAAAACATTTGCTACAAACCTTGTAAGGTGACTGCATATTAGTTAGGTTAATTCAGTGTAATAACTGGAGTTGTTTTAAATATCTTTTTTGAGCAAGATACTAGTAATTTGACAACGGAAAAAAAATATTTTGACGACGGAAAAAAATTATAAAAATCACTGCATATATACTTTCAATCATACTTCAAGACTTATACAAGCACAAATATTCTAATCCATCTTATGGTTTTGGCACAAAATGTACAATGAATGAATTGATCAATTACTCATAAGCAGACTATGTAACAATCATTTTCTATGAGAAAATGGGTAGAATCTTTAAATATTACTACTGAAGTATTGTTATCACACATTATTGCCATGCTTACTATACTGATGTTTTCAATAATGCGAATTTGACTCCTTGTAAGAGAGATTGAAGATTGCATTTGATTAAGAGATATGAGATATTTCTGGTTTCTAGCTTCATTCACGCGGCTGTTCCCTCTACAGAGGGTGTGTCACTTGACTTCCGGTCCACTGAGGATGCAGCCTCGTTATCAGATTTCGGGTGGTCGTAATGAGGATTAGAGAAACCATGGAGACCGTTGTCATCGTCATGCTGTAGCTATCAACATGTTCAAAGACTTTGTAAATAAGAATGACACACAAGAACAATTGATGACGTCATAAAACATTTTTGAGAGACAAAATAAACAGGTACTTATTCGATTAATTTTTTAATTAAGGTACAGATTCTTTAGAACGATTGAAAATACTCACAGATCGGCTGAAATTCATCGTGACACTGTTACCACGATTTCTATATTTTCTTCTCATAATAAAGATGGTGAGCATGGCAACCAATACAATGAGAACCAGTATACACACTACAACACCGGCCACTTCTCCTGCTGTCAAGGTCACAGCCGCTGGGGCTTCTGAGAAAGAAAAAAAACGTTATACAGAAAATGAAATAAAACTATAAAAGATTCACGCTTGCTGATTAACGATAAAAGCATATTTTTATTGGGTTTTCGCGCTAGTGAATCGGCAATTCTTGAAGAATCCCAATTATACGAAACTATTTCAATCATTCCGTTCATACATTAATTAGTTAATTTGCATGTTTTTTGTGCATTATCGTTTCAAAGCCTACTAAATCAGATAACAAATAGTAACCATTCGTGGATTTCTGTGCTGCAGGAGTACCATAAAGTGTTTGTGAACAGTCGTCACCGAAAAATCCAGGCTCGCAGATACACCTTCCCTGTAAACGGAGATTTTGATCATAAAAAATAAAACTATTCACCAGAATTCATATTTTATTAACCCCTTTTTATAAAAAAAAATGTATCAAGTATTCGTGCTATATTTCATTCGAGAGCGATGCACTGGCCATTTTAACAAAGACGTTAGCAATTATTCTTCGGATTAAAAAAAAACAACATGTGTTTGTAATTCCTGTGTATACAACCGCCATAATTTTAATCCCGGGATCACAATTTGAACAAACATCAGATCTATCATCTTTATCGGTATTAACTTAAATGCATTTCGCCTGGTCATGTTTGCAAATTAGAATAACACAGTATAGTACAGACCTAATAAAGTAAAGATGGTTATAAGTAGTACAGTGCTCTCAGTAATGTACTGACCTGATGACAAGTTCCGCCGTTCAGACACGCCCCCGCCAGGCATGGACAGTGACCATTATTTGGTAGGCAACTCTGTCTACACGTAGAGGGACAGTCACTCTGGCAATTCACTCCCCACGATCCAGGAGTACAACCTAAAACCAAGGCTCACTAATCAATCACTAGTCATGCAACCAGACGACCCAATCATTCGTCCTTGTCATTAATGTTGTTTGCATAAAATCAATAATAAAATACAAGTATATATCCAAAATTATGTAAAATCGATACATACTGTAGTATTCGATTAATAATACAGATGAACACATTGGTAATAGAAACAAAGTTTTCAAGCTTAGTATTTTTACCCATTTCTTTATCTTCTAATAAAAAACCCAGACCTCCTGTTGTAGACAAAAATTGGGTGATTCATTGCAACTTCCTTAATCCCAAAAGATAAATTTTGTTTGTTTGTGGACGACTTAATGCCGTACAGCAGGTATAAGTCCTTACTCTGATCGCAGATATCGCCTATGAACCCCGGGGTACACTTGCACTGTCCGGTCACACTGTCACACACCCCATCATTCCTACATCCGGGGCACTGACTGCTACATCCGGCACCGTATGTTCCTTCGGGACAACCTGTAACCATTTGTCAGGTCTGTTATCAGATCAATATGGACGTAATCAAGTTGACTTGCTTTTTTTTTTAAGTGCATTAAATCAACATATGATTGAATCGACAGATCAACTTGCAATTATTCATTGATTCATCTTATCAAGTCGAAACATATTGTAACTCATCAAATCATTTCAACTTGTTTTCTTTTGTCCATACATAAGATGAAATTGTTATGAATACTCATTACATAAGAATGTGAAAGATAACGATAATGCAACCTATCATTATGAACCTAATCGTCGGTCCAACTTATCATTTTTCAAAAACTTGTCAATTCATCAAACCCACTTAATACTTGTCGATCCTTGATGTCAACTTTAATTTTCTTGATTCGTTATTTGAACTTGCGAGTGCTTGTATTTGTCATTTTGTACTCACTCGCCGATTCGTCAGTGTTAATGTTACTCACTTAATTCATCAGATAACAAGGACACTAAGTCTAACTCATCATAACAATTCATGAGTACTCGGAAACTCAGTAGTATTTACAATATTACCAGACCACCAAGAAGCACACCTACTTTTCTCGCACAGGTTGCCGCTCCAGCCCGGCGGACATTGGCACTCCCCGCTCACCTTATTACACACACCTCCGTGCTGACAGCCGCAAACCTGGGCGCATTGAAAACCAAAGTAGGCTTCTCCGCATTCTGAAATAATCAAGCATATTTTAAAAAAATGAAGGAGCTATGCAAATCTTCATAGCTTACTTTAACATATACACAAGAATATTGTCATGACTTGATTACATGTTTTTATGTTCTTGCAGCAATGAAAATGTCTTTTCGTTCATTTTCTAGTGTGTAGTGTGATATCCATTGTAGATTTATCCATTTTAAAAGATTTTGTCTTTACATTTTCGAAAAAGCTAGAATGAATTTTCATTACACACCCTTCACATTTTTAGGTTTACATATACAGCTAAATTTTTTATCTCTACTTGATTACATGGTTTTGAGTAATGACAATGACTGTTTGTCCATTTATTCATTGTATATTACAATGTAGGTTTTGTTACATTATTGCGACTTTTCTAACTATGAAAAACTCATTAGCATTGTACCTCTTTGTGAACGTTGTTACATATTACCGTTGAGTGTACCTCTTTATAAAGGTTGTTTCTTATAACTGTTCACTGTACAGAATAGTTTTACTTGTTACCGTTCATTGTACCTCTTTATTAACATTGTAACTTATTACCGTTGAGTGTACATATCTATTATCGTTGTTACTTATTACCGTCCAGTGTACAAAGTAGTGTTATTATCAACGTTCAGTGTACAAACTACTGTTACTTATAACCGTTCAGTGTACAAACTAATGCACTTATTACAGTTCAGTGTACAAAATGTTACTTATTACCGTTTACAAAATAATGTTACTTATTACCGTTTACAAAATAATGTACTAATTACCGTTCAGTGTACAAAATAATGTTACTTATTACCGTTCAGCGTACAAAATAATGTACTTATTACCGTTTACAAAATAATGTACTTATTACCGTTCAATGTACAAAATAATGTCACTTATTACCGTTCAGTGTGCAAAGTAATGTACGTGTTACCGTTTACAAAATAATGTACTTATTACCGTTCAATGTACAAAATAATGTCACTTATTACCGTTCAGTGTGCAAACTAATGTTATTTATTACAATTCAGTGTACAAACTAATCTTCTTATAATACCTTGTTCGCAGTGGTGCCCTATTTTCCCTGGGGGACACATACAGACCCCTGTGACAGGGTTACAGGTCGCTCCCCCACAGTTACAAACACTGCTACACTGACTTCCCCAGTAACCCTCTCCACACACTGTAATAGACAATGTTGATTTTACAATTCATAGGCAGCAAATCTTCTAGCGCGAGGTTGTTCTTCTTTTGTAAAATGTAAATCTTATTGTTGTTGAAATTTTAAACATATATTTCCAGATTATTGAGTGAAAAATTATTAGCAAGATTTATCAAGATTTTTTAGACTCTTGTGTTTATGTTTTTTCTTAATAACCTTGATTTCGACGAAAAAGTGATATAGTTTTTGGAGTCGAAAATTACAGGGAAAAATAATGAAATGGAAAAATTATTTATTTACTTTTTTCGTAAGGGGAGGGGGCTTTTTGTATGAAGGCTTGTTAGCTATCAAAAAAAAAATTTCTGAAAATTCTGAAAATTCAGAATGTAAAGCCTTGCCCAGAGATAGAACACGTTAAAATTGCCGTTAACAGATAACTTATAAAAACCACAATTGATGACAATATTTAATAATTGACTAGCTAACATCAAGTGTTTACATGGCGTATGTAATGGTATGTCGGATTCTTTACGTCGGTAGACATACCTTGATTACAGTAGGTTCCATTGTACCCAGGGTCACATACACAGACCCCAGTCTCTCGGTCACAATCTCCATTGGAACCACACAAACATGTCTGAGAGCAAAAAATTCCCCATGTACCACTGGGGCAATCTGAAAACCAGCGAGTCGCTTATACGTCAAGTCATGCAGCATAACATCTTATGAATAGAGACTATGTTTATTTAACTCTTAAAGACAAGTTCAGGTGAGCTAAAATGTCATCATTTGCACCCACATAAAATAAAATAAGAATTTCTAAAAGCAGTGGTATAAATATTAAACAAGCTGAATAACGTTCATTATGATACAGCGTATATAACGGGGACTTCAATTTAAACTTACTATATGACCTTGTATAATGACCTAATATCATTTCTATCGTAATTAACTTATGGATAGTATCACAGCGACTGTACACTGAGGTAGACACGTGTCTAATTACAGTAACAAGAGTGACCTACTTTGATCACATCTTGGTCCGGTGTACCCGGGTCTGCACTCGCAGCTGCCGTTGACAGGGTTACAGTTCAGCATCCCGCGTACGTCACAGACGTCCCGACACGACCGCTCACAGTTCTCCCCATAGGCTAGGCTGGGACAGGACTTCTGACACTCATCTATTGCAGTCACAGATTGTGAAAACTTGTCGTTAAGTTAACCATATTTACATATCAATTTCTATTAACTATTGTTTGTTTCGATCTGTTCTGGTATCTTGTTTTGTTTAAACATAAAATCTATGGTGTGCACTTCTAGTAATATTTTATTCATATATTAACCCACGTAAAATATGATCACAAAATAAACTTTGCTATCATTGAAATATTCAATTAAAACATGTTGAGACAAGAGAGCTTTACCACCAGCATATCCAGGAAGACAGATGCATTTTCCGGTAAGGGCGTTGCATCCTTTGGAAAAAGCTCCACACGTGCAATTGAGGGAGCAGGCTGATCCATATTTCCCTAAGGGACACTGACAAAAGAATGCTTAACTGACATTTAATTGCAGTGGGTAATGCCACTGAATATGATATAGTCATGTGCTTATAAAAGAAGATACAAGGATGGAAATAATGTCATTAGCATCATACAAGCCTAGATTACTAATGTCATTAGTCTGTGAAAGTGTAGAAAGTCTACAGTTATATTTTTGTTTCAAAATATTTTTTCTTATAGGTCATATACAGTACTTCTATTTGTACTATACAAAGTAGCAAGGCCCCTACTTACTTTCTGTGAACAGTCCGCTCCCATGAACCCCGCGGGACAAATACAGGTTCCATTAATCGTATCACAGTCTCCTCCATTTAAACACCTATAGAAATTTTTCGACATAAATTAGTTATATCTTATTAATAAAAATGATCTTATTAGAGATATAGAAGAATGTTCAACATACATAATTGATTATATAATGTGAACAAGATTTCAACATTATCAACAATGATAATGATAAACCTAGATTTCATTCTAGGTTTTATCAAACAAGATTATCATTTTTACAACTCCACATTAGGATAATGCAAAGCAACACATATTTTAAAATGGGGTGCAAACTATTTAACGGTGGGATTATAAAAGTATTGAACAGTTCCTGATTTGTTGGAATTATTGGTAAGAGTTATGAAGGAGCATTGAGCAACCGCAAACAACATTGATTTCTAGGTATTTCGTTTTTAGATAGTGTTAAATTACTAGCAATTTTTAAGCGCTAAGCATAGCTCAGCGCTTTATTGTCGTTAGACTTTTACTTCCGATGCAACGAATAACCGCTCCCTATGAGTAGAAGTTTACATCATTTAAACTGGTTACGGAACCAGTTTCAGGAGCTGCACGGGCTAGTACGGGCTACTGTGAATTTAATGTAGGGGTTTACATACATGATTGCAGTGGATGCCACGCAGTGATGAGGAAATATATTGCGTATACAGAAACTGAAATGCTCTACACATATATCTTTTATATACAAACAGAAGCTGGGTTGGCGCTTTTCAGTACTATCAGTACTTTGATTAGTTTTATCTACGTACAAAAATTTCCTTTGGTTACTTTTTATACAATTTTAAAGATGTAATAGCTTAAAATGCAGTCTTGAAATATTCATCAAAGAGAAAATTTCTGTCAGAGAGTACAAAACCCCAGAATCTCACCGGCAAACCTGTTGACATTGATTGCCATAGAAACCTTTAGGACATGGCTCCGTGCAGAAATCCCCTGAGTACCCGGGCAAGCAGTGACACTGGCCAGTGATAGAGTCACACGAGTTGCTATGGACACACTGGTCACACTGGTATATACAGTCTGGTCCATACTCCAAAGCCTGCAGACAAAGGAATAACACAGCAAATTTAACCAGTTGCAAAAATACTACTGGTAACTCAATATCTTGTTTATAAGAGAAAGTAATTACATATGTTGTGTCTGCATACAAAACATTTGCTCGTATAATACAAACAGAATTGATACCACATTTACAACTATTGTTAATTGTAGTGACATGTATGAAGTAGATAGTTTATTCTAAAGTACATGTTTTATAGATACATATTGTAATCAACGATAAGTTACAACAAAGTAATGCTCTGATTCGTTGTTCTTTACCTTACAATTCTGGTCACAGTTTCGTCCATAGAAGCCAGCGTCGCATAAACAGACATCCTCGTTGAAATGACATCGACCATGGATACAGTTCGGACAGGCTGGTGTACAGGACAGGGCTGTTACCATGTAAAGTAAAGCTGTGTCATTTCTTGATTACAGTCGCAGCTTTTGTAAAGTTACTTGTTCAGATATAAATAATTACCCTCTTGATTAAGATAAACCATAGCTGAACTTAATTTGCCACAGTTATGTAAATACCAAGTAAAACAAATATAATTCAAAAGCAAAGTCTGTATTACTTAACAGAATTGAAATTTGAATGTACATGTACATATAGGGTTAAATTTTATCAAGTTGTTTTTGGTAATTTTCAACGTTGTTCTACTGTTGATGTATTTAAAAGGAAGGTAGAGAGGTTAGATTTCATTAGTTTAAAATTAAGTTCACATAATCGTGCCATAGAAAAAGGTAGACACTTATCTATTCCAAAGCATGGAAGACTTTGTTACTATTGTAACACTGGAGCAACTGAAGATGAATTTCATTTTTATTCAGCTGTTCTAAGTATATTCATTTGAGGGCAGTTTTTGAAAGAAATTTATCTACATGTTTTCATACTAGAAATAATTTTTCAAAAATGTCAGATATCCTTAAGGCTAAGTTCTGTTTAATAGTAAATCTTCAAAAGTGTTCTTACTCTCGCTCTCTCTGTTGTAACCAAGGGTTAATACATGTTGAATAGTATGAATCACCACGTGAATTCTCACCTTAAGTAACTTTGTGAATACAAAATTCTAACAAGTGACTGTAAGGTATCATGTTATGTGCTAACTAGGACAATGTTTTTAAACACGTTAAGTTGTCAAATATTGATCCAATGTTTTCTGTACTTACATGGGTGTGGTCTTATTGTTGAAACTATAGTAAATAGTATACTTGTACGATATAGAATGGAAAGGGCTATGGTGAAAGAGTGATCACATAATTTTTTATACCTAGCATAATTTTTATTCATGCAAGTCTAATTTTAGTACCATTCTGATAATGTCAGCTCCACCTCTCGTGCATATGAATTTATTGTATCGTAGTCTTAAATCTTAATTTATGTTTGAAATTGAAAAGACTCTTAAATAAAATAAACAAAAGTGATTTTGGTTAAGAAATAAACGCAACATAAGCGACCAAAAAAGACCTAAAACCCGGCGCTAAGACTAAGTGCAGTCATCCTTGCAATTATAATCGATTTATTGATTCAGATAAGTGTCTATATGCATCGATAAGATAAATTATATCTAAATCGTAGTTGATAATCCTGAAAATATCATTTTAATCACTATTGTCTGTTATATGAAACAAACTATCCAGCTTCACTATAAAACATGATTAAAGCGTGCTTTTTTCTATATTCGGAATATTGGCGGGAATTTTAGGTTTCATCCAGCGTTAATAAACAACTTTTCACAATTCCCGATGCATGTTATGTACATTTTTTTTTTAAAAATGACAAGTAACCTCTCTTTGGATTTTAAATACGTGTTTTGCCTTGTACCAAAATTCAAAACAAGTTTTAAAAGGAAGCATCTGACTGTAATGTTACGATGTTATATTCCACATTAATATTGAATCAGATACAAACAATAGATATGCATGAATTAGGCAAACACCAGATATAAGTTTTTTCTTAACAAAATCCTATTTTCACATAGTTACATATCCATTACTTCTGCAAGACTTATTGAAAACAAATTTTATGCATATAATTTTAAGTATAACAAAGACTTCCAAAATAACCTTTTTACGAACGTTTATAAATTTCCAAAATTTTGAAAGAAAAACTGTTTCATTTTGGGGATATTTTATTTGTTCTTTATGTGGCTTAATTTTTTGTGCTAAATATTTTTGACTATTCGTGATAAACATACACGTAAGTGCGTTATACTTGCGACACTTTAAAGAAAGCCTAATTTAATATCTGGATTTATTATTTGTTCTGAATGGATTTATTATTTGTTCTTAACAAGGGACATGTTTATTATTTGTGATATGGAAACAATGGTACAAAGGTTTATTATTTGTGCTATAAATGGGTTTATCATTTGTTTATTTTTGTGCCATACATAGGTATATTATTTGTGCCATACATAGGTTTAATATTTGTCCTATACAAAGGTTTAATATTTGTGCGAAATTTACTCGTTATATCACCTCCAGGTGACCCAGAAGCGTCTGAAAGAAGTAGATGATTACCATCATTCCTAAATAAAAATGATTTCTCATCGTCCAAAGAAAACAGAAAAATTCCTGTTTTTGGAATATTACCTCACCAAAGGTTTTATCCCCCTATTTTTTAAAAATGTCGATTTTTTGACAGATAATTTTGCATTTTGTTAGAAAGACTTTTGGAAGTCGAATCTTATTTTTTACATCAAAAATACATACGCTGTCATCTTTAGAAAATCTGAATCAGTATATAAATTTTAACGATTATATTAACCGAGACGCAAGCACCTGGGTTGAGACATGGAGTATTGCACAAAGTCCCTTTCCATCCTTTGTCACAAACACAGGACCCATTGAGTCCGCAGTAACCGTGCACACATTGGCACGTGTTCTGACAGGAATCACCATGGTAACCAGAGGGACATTTACAAGGACTGGTTTTATCCTATAATAAACAATTTATTATAACCATTAAACAGTTCAAGCAATCTGTTTAACAATTCATCTATCATTGTAGCTTTGTTACCTGACATATACATCGCCCAGTGGTCGGGTCACATACTCCAGGGTTACATATAGGACATCTCTGGCCACAGTTCGGGCCATAGAAACCACTGGGACATGGGACTTCACAGTTTTGCCCTGACCATCCTGGAGGACAAATACAATTCCCGCTGGTCTACAATTTACGAGTTGAACCCATCAAGGAGTTAAAAGTATTTTGCTATTGCAGAATTGCATCAGTTAAAACATATAATTTTCAATGTAATACAAAAAAAATCATTTTTAATCTGTAAGTTTTAATTAAAATAATAACTCGATATTTATTGTACGAGCATGCAACATTAATACACATTAAAGGAAAAAGCATTCTACTACATGAGACACAAACATATTTCACTGGTAGCTCTTTACAGGTTGTTTTGCTCATAATAATTCATCGCCTTGAATTTACTTCGAACTTTGGCAAAGATGCTTGTTTTATACTTTTACAACTCACGGGGTTACATGGGGCGCTGTGTTGACACAATGGACAGGTCTTGTTACAGCTCGCGCCATAGAATCCAATGGGACAGGGATGTTCACACCGTGAACCAACAAACCCATCCTTACAGGTGCAGAAGCCATACCTGTTGTCACATGACGCTGTCTGGTTCATGACACACTGACACCGAGACTGGCAGTTCTTCCCGTATCTAAACAAAGAGTGGTCCAAGTCCACAGAGTCTGACACATTTTTCATGTAAAGGATGCGTATCAAGTTTCTGAATGACTTTTGCAGACTATGCATTAAATGTATGATTGACTATATGGTTTTCATTTTAAAGTCATGAACATTAAAAATCATATTGTTCCGATATCATTCAATTGCAAAAAAAAATTAAGTTTTTTTTTTTTGCTTATTATGAACTAAATAGTTTATATACTTTTCATGATAAATCTATATTTAAAAATACTTACGCTCCATTAGTACACGGGAATTCACAGTGTATCCCGAAGAAGCCCGGGGGACATGTACAATCCCCCGTGACAGGGTCACAGCCCTGTGGGCAGCCACAGAACTGGAGACACCCCTCTCCATATCTCTGGTATGGACAATCCTTTGAACAACCAAAGTTATAAAACAGGAAGTATATGTACTCATACAAGAGGTTTTTGGTTGCCACGATTCAGGGTGATATACTTTGATATAGATTTTCCCTATCACGATACCATTATAAAAATTATTTATTTTCTTCATATTTCAAAGCTATTCAACTAAAATTTATTATCATTGTCATTCTAGTCGTAAAATTTTTCCTGCAAAAACACGTATTTGCACGCATATTCATAGAAAATAAGATCATACACATCACATCTACCTTTCACTTAGGAATAAGGAATCATTCTTTGAGTATGATGAGGTGATTACTTTAGTCAATGCGTGATAAAATCCAATAAAGCCCAAAGAACTTTATGATAGATTTCATCACGCCCCGACCGAAATTATCATCTCATAATATTCAAACAATGACTCCTTATATAATTTTCAGCAATTGTACAATTTAAGATTTAAATATTTAATATATTTTCATTCTTTTAAATATGCAAACCCCGCCCCTTGCCCCCCAATAATACGTCATTTGAATTTTTTGGATTGTACATTAATAAATTGATCAATTCGTAGTGCTATTGCTGACAAAGAGGCTGAAAATGTATATATTTAATTTGTAATTTATTTTCTACCCCCCAAAAGTTGCCTTTTGAATAGTCACCTCTTGACATTTGGACCCCGTTTTTCCGGCTTTACAATTGCACTCCCCCGTAACTGAATCACATGGTGAATTATTGCAGTCACATGACAGGGTACAGTCCACTCCAAAGGTGTAGGGGTCACAGGGCTCACCGCAAAGCTCTAACTCATACAAATGTCATTTATGTGTGTCAATTATTATTGCTGAATACATGTTATTCTTTTTTTTTAAAGTAACTTACTTACTTACTTACATACATACTTACTTAGTTACATACATGTACTTATGTTTAATGACAATTGTAACGTTGAAAATTAATGTAATTTTATACAATATATGTTCTTAAATTCAGAAAACCAATTCATTACATGAGGAACAAAAATTATTCATATTGATAAAATACTAATGCAATTTTTGTTGTTGAACTTTTAAAAGACTAATGTCTAAGTTTGTGTAAATGATTGAGCAAAAGAGAGAATGATGTGTAATGAATCCAAACACAAATTGTTGAGAGAGAGAGAGAGAGAGAGAGAGAGAGAGAGAGAGAGAGAGAGAGAGACCTTCGGTCCAGCCAGGGTCACACACACAGACTCCATCCACCGGGTTACAGCTTCCATGCTCTGTGCAGCGGCACGGCTCTGAACAGTTCCGACCAAAGAATCCCTGGGGGCAGGGTCTATCACACGTTGGTCCGGTAAACCCGTTTTTGCAACTGTAATATAGTCATTATTAAGACTGAAGTTTCTATTAAACGAAATGAAATTATAGGAAACATTTCATTTGATTAAGTAAGCATTATAGAAAATCTCGTAGAATTCCATAGGAGTTAAAACTTCCTTTCATAATATATAATGACATTTACTTTTTATATAACGGCAATCCATTGGATTGACTTTACCAATCAACTTACAAAGCTAAATCAAGCATCTTTGTGTTCAATACACCGGTATAAACTGTTACACTTACTAGCAGGCTCCTATTTTATTGTCACATTCTGTGTGACTGGAACATTCACAGTCCACTGCAAAAAAAAAAATAAAAATAAAAATAAAGGCAATCACTTGTACCTAAATTTCACGTAAAATGTTTAATCTACATTTTATTTGCATGAAGAGTTTCAGGTAAAAAGATCAGCAAGACACATCTTGTCTACAAACACAATAATACAATCATTATCAAACAGACAAATTTTGTAGAACATTTGCTAATTTTTGGTTTGAACACATTTGATTCATTTTACATGCTTTTGATAAGAATAGGGTTGGACACAAGTTCTTCAAAATTAGAAAACTTTCTCCTACATTATTTTAACACAAAACAATATTCAATATTTACATTAGCAGCGATACCAAAAGGTTCTAGTATTTATTTCGGTTCTTCGAATCTTTTTTGAAAGGAAATTCTGATTTAACATTATACTGACTTTATTTGGATTATCACTCAAAATAGTGTATGTGACTGCACATATTTTCGTGACAAACACGTTATGTACAGTACGATTATATCAGTGATATGTTTAAATAGTTGTTCATAAATGACATAGCAATATTAAAACAGAATCGTCAGGATCTGCATTTCTCCAATTTCTTAAACACCATTTGACATTTCATTGTAAAGATTCTTTAAGGAGACTGGTTGGTCAATCATTCACTCCTTATATGTTCATTAAATTTATATCTACGATATCCCCCATAAACATTTAAAAAATAAAAAATCCTTACATTTGCAGCCTACACCATACTTCCCCGGGGGACAGGGATCCTGACATTGTCTCCCTTGGTATCCCATCAAACAGGTGCACGCCCCCGTATCTTTATCACAAAAGGCAGTTGTTGTCATGTTACAAGGGCAGTTGAACTTACAGTCTGGTCCGTAGGTACCCGGTGTACAATGCTATAGAGAGATTTAAATCTAATTGTTGCTTGGTGCAACAGGTAAGATCTTCGGAAATATTTAAAATATCACTGCAAAATTCTGCTAAGTAAATGTGAGTTTTAATTCATTTACAGAAAAGAAACTTAAATAGCAGTAGAACATAAACACAAAATAAAAGAAATGATAACATAAAAACCAGTAAGAGTTATAACTAGATAATTATGAACAGAAAACGGAACCTGGTTACACTGGGGCCCGTGGAACCCTGACGGACATTGGCAATGGATTCTATAGGAAGTCGTTTTTGTTTCTCGACTGTCGCATTGTCCCCAAGATTGCTAACAATGGAAAATAAAGTTCAGTCCATCACTTATATATGTATTGCTTTTTTGATTGTATGATTTTGTATTCAAACCTCAAAAACAAATTTGAACGCAGCGTTGAGCAAAGTTTGTTCAAGTTGTTTTTAGATTTAAAAAAACACATGTAAAAGAAGAGCCATGGATGTATTGCATAGGCGCTATATATATATTTTTTAGCAAAGGTACATTTAGCTTAAGGATCATGTCCGTCCATCTTGTACACATATGGACCAAAATGTAAACATTTCTTGAACTAACTTATTTGTAACAAAAAACTGACCACAAAAGATACTAGGTAATTAATATGACGTTTTACATATTGTTTTGTATGCAAGTTGCGCATACAAGTGCAGAATAAGGCCGTTTTAATCACTTAGAACAGCTGTAGAACTGTGCAGCTGTTATTCTAACTTGGAGATTTAAAAAATTTTAAAATACAAAAGGGGTTAATTTGTGTCCTTTCTACAACCATTTGTTGGGAAAATGGTTGATGCACATATATGTTGCAGCTTTGTTTCAAAATAGGGTACTCTGCTTTTTCAGTCATCTCGGTTAGAACAAGAAAAACTCCAGCCTATACACAGAACACTTGTGTCTATGGAGTACATTGCCGTTAAATTTCCATAGACAAAAATATGTCAATTTAAAATAATCCGTTTTGTATGTGATAGACCTCAATACCAGTCCCATGTTGGTTTTAACCATTTTTATATGTATAAATCAAGTAAATTCTTTATAGAAGTGGGGTAGGGGTCCCATAAAAGTATTTGTCTTAAAACATAAACATATATTTTTCAATACATCAGGATACGCAGACAAATATATATCTCTGCAACTGAAAGTTTCCGAGATCCATTTTAAGAATTATTTACCCTATTTTGGACAAAGCTACAACTTAAATGGGCAAGCTTCGACCTTTTTCTCAAAAGTGGTAGTAGAATGAACATAAATAGCCTTCTTTCATATTTTCAGATTTTTAAATCTTTAATTTAAGTCTGTACTGCGCAGTTTTAAGTTTAAAAAGGCATTGTTCTGTTCCATAATTTGCATACAAAACGACTATTTATTGCTTTTTAGCTCACCATCAAGTGAGCTATTCTGATCACATTTTGTCCGTCGTCCGTCTGTCCGTCTGTCTGTCCGTCTGTCTGTCCGTCTGTAAACTTTTTACATTTTGAACTTCTTCTCTAAAACGGCTTATCCAATTTCAACCAAATTTGGCACAAAGCATCCTTATGGGAGGGCGAAAATAAATTGCAGAAATAAAAGTCCGATCTGTTTTTAAAGCGGAGAAAACCTTGAAACTGTAAAAAAAAAAAAAAAGAAGGAGGGTGCATTTTTAAAAATCTTAAAGAACTACTGAGTCCAATTCAACGTAGTTTAGCAAAAATTATCCTTATGGGAAGGAAAATATAAATTGCAAAAATTAAGGACTAGTTCTGTTTCAAATCTGAGTTATTACAAAAATAATAATAAAGGAAAGGCGTGTTTCAATCAGTTTAATAGCTTCGGGTTCGGCATCCGGTAAAATGGGTAGGCAAGACTTGGCCTGGGCAAAACAAAAGATTCGCAGTTATTAATCTGCCAATCTCATTAAAATTTCAGGATATTTGACTAGTATATTGTATTCGCTGTAAATATTCCTGCAAAATAATGCGTATTTGGAATTGACGATTGCCGATTTGCCCCGGCTTTTATTTTGCCACGGCCAGGGTTTGCATACCCATTTTACCAAGACTCGTATTCCATACTTCTAAAACGAGGTTCTTTGTTTAAAGCAGCCATGACATTATACGAAAAAGGGTCGATCTGACTATGATGAATTTGCTTGTTGTGCAACAGTTCGCGTATGAAGGGAAATTTTTGAAACATGCAAAATGTATTGGTGCCGATTTTGTGAAGTAAATTGAGGCTAAATATTTCAATGCGTTGACAGTTTTCACACATGACGTTGGTGTTAGCTTGTTCTGATTTTCGTATTTATGCTTTGTAACCTGTGAACTATCGTCTGTATTTCGTGATGTTTACGTATCAAATCAAACAGAGACATCGGTATATCAAACAGTTAACTGTTTACCTGCGCAAATTAAGCAAAATCTGATGTATCAAAAAAGTACTGAAATACAATTCATTCTATCGGTAATTCGGCATTATCTTTTGCGTAATGGTAGATTAATGCAATAGATTTTGTTGAGATGCTCGGCATTTTCTCGAGTTTATTCAGTTTAAATAGAGTTTGATATCGCTGACGGAAATATGTAGGTATATACATGTATATATATGATTCATTTCGAAAAAATAAATTGTGTTCTTTATTTGTTATAGTGCATGTTTCTTGTGTTTAATTGTTTACAATTTCTATTTACTAACCATATTTGAGTGTTAAGCTTCGAATTATAAGCAAGATACAGAGATTTGCTCACAATTCTATGTTTGTACAAAGATCCAAAACTAAAGATTAAAAAAGTAAAAAAATTGTCAATATTTATTAAGAAAATTTTCAAAGTCTGTTCTTCCAGAAACCAACTTTAACAACTTATTTTATTGTAAACTTAACCTGTTTTCATTATTACTCCTACTGTACATGTGATCCTTGACTGTGTTTGTGTACATTTGTGTAAACTGATTTAGAACCTCAAATACCAGTGAACTGGTCTTGAGTGAATAAAAGAATTGAAAATCTTAGGCCATTCTTTTTTCCATTTCAAATGCTGAATAAGAAATACCACGTTAAAAATCTTAAGCTGAATGTAATAAACTCATGTGAACAAAATATGACTCAAACCTAGGCAAACTGTGAGCTCTGTATCTTGCTTATAATTCTACGATTGACGCTGAAATTTTGGTTGAACATTAGAAATTCTATATGAATTAGAGTATGTTAATAGTACAAACAAAATAAAAGAATGATATTCTGTATACACCTACTCTCTGGGGGCCCCTCTTTATACAATAAAATAATGTGAATTCTACATCAATTTTGATAGTTTTTCAGATACGAGTAAATAAAAACGACATCTTTAAAAGTTTCCATAGTTCTGACACATTTTTGTTGTGGGGATAAAGTAATTATCACTATTCCTAAGAAAATATCACAGCGGAAAATTATCCTGGTTTGTACGCGAGGTAAATAACAGTCATTTAATTATAATGGAGAAGACAAATTAAATTTTTCAATGTTTTTAATTTGAGGAATTGAGCACATTGAGGTACAATTTTTTCTTCTTCACATCTATACTTGTATGATTTTTTGAATAAAAAACAATAACTATTAATTTTTTTTTAAAAATACAATAACTAGTAAGTAGCTGATGAAAAAAATGTACCTATATGCTCTCATATATTTTGATCGCTTTACAAAGTGTGGGGGGGGGGGGCAGAACGAAAACATAGGGAATTGGAAGTTATCAACTTAACAGTGTACCCCTACCAAATGTTTAGTTTTATATCTTGCGTAGGATTTTCTTATTCTGGTAAAAAATAGTATTTCATGAAGGTACAATGTCAAAGATTATGAAAAAATAGGTGTAAAATTCGAATACTTTACAATATTTATTTTTTGTTATTCTACCGAGGGACCATATGGCACAATATCTTTTGAACGCCCATTGTTGCTCAGGTGAGCGATGTGGCCCCATGGGCCTCTTGTTTTTTATCTTTTGACAACATGTTGTGTAAATTTTGGGCTGAAACAAGCTAGTTAAGAAATGTTTATACTTTGTTTCTTAAATGTACGAGAGGACTAGACATCCCCCTTAAGCTCCTTCAAATATTAAAACTGTAATTTATAGCCTTGACATGAATCTGAATATACTGTAAATTAAAATATCATGTTTTATTTTATTATCATATTCATAACAAAGCTTCAATTGACACCAGTATTGGATAAAACATGTGAATATTCAATGAATAACAAATGGTTTCCAGCATTTTGTTACGGAAAGAAAGTCAGAGAACATTTGTTAACATTATTATTTAAGAATTCAATAAAACTAACATACAATCTAATTTTGTTACATACTTACTGGCGATTGTGTACCGGTTATACACCAAGGTTCACACTTTTGCTGTACGCCTGCGTGAACAATAGCAGGAGTACCAGGGGGAGGACCAAAGACTTGGATCCTGTCTGTACCCCCACAGGTCATCATACTGTTACCGGCGCACGGACTGTTACATTGTCTGCAGAATAAAAGGTAATTATAGGTAGAAATCGTGCTCTTGCTTTTCTGACATAATTGATGCGTGTTTCTTCTTTGCCCACTACCTTCATACCCGCATCCTTATGTGGTAGAACAGATTTATTATTATCTATTTCATATGTATTCGTTTTTGGATTTTCTATCTTCGTTTTGTGCAGCATATTCTTAAATATTATTCATCTAAAGTTTTCAATCGCAGCTTCTCGGGCCTTTCCGGCAAGCTCGGAAAAACACCTCGAATGTATTTACATTACCGGACGTTAGAATTTTATACAAAATGGAGTCGCTTCCCATTAAAATAAGTATCGGTTAGACAGCCTTATAAGTCGCTTGTGTGTTGTATTTTAGGGTATATCATTTACTTTAATGAAGTCTAGCTTACATCTCAACAGATCGTAAAATGTGTTGTATTTATATCAAGTTTTATAAAAAGGGGGGTTGTCATGGACGCTTAGGTAATACATTCGAGGTGTTTTTCCGAGCCTGCCGGAAAGGCCCGAGAAGTTGCGATTGCTGAAGTTTTATTGCGCGCGTACGTTTCATTAAATTTAATTGGTTCATATTATTATCCAATAAATTTGATTCTCTATTAGTATAAGTAATCGTTCAAACTAAGTCAAATTGGGCAGTATTTCATTTTAACGACGTCGGACAATCCAGTGTATATCAGCTGCATCTTGTGGTAGGTTAATATTATATTTAGCTATATATTTCTTTACTACCATGATAGTGATTAGGGCATGTTATTTTAATTGCAAGATTTATACTTTATCGTCTTTTGCAATTAAACTTGCCATAATAATTTCTGAAACTTGTTTGCAAGTTCTAATATTAAATTATTACAAAACATGTTTTAGCTTATAAATGAATACTGAAGTAACGGTTGCTTTTATCAACGAATTTTCAAAACTAAAAAATATTGAATGTACATGTAAAATTGTATTTTGTCTAATGTATTTTTCTTTTGTTTATAGGTCAATGCTTTAAAATGTTTAATAAATCTGTTAAACAAAACGGCTGTCTTTTGGAATTCCTTACTGCTCGGTTACACATGGCGCTGCGAGAAAATATCTTCAAGCATTGACCACCGTAGGAATTTATTTTCCAACTATGCAGCTAAGTATGTGTTATAGTGAATTTATCAGAAAGAACTTGGATTTTCTATTGACAGTATTAATGTATACAGATATTCTTTACAGATATGTTATTAAGGTTTCCACTGTTGTATTCAGGGTTGAATTTTCCCTCTTAGTAATGTACTACACTTCCAAATAGTCTCGCTCCGTCTTAAATTCGCCAAGACACAATGTTGACAAAATAATTTTAGACATTGGGATTCGCACAGTCTCAAATTCGCCCGCTGACAACCAGGACAAAAGGAACCAACAACGGGGCAAATATTTCCCTGTACACAGTATGTATTTCTATGTTGAAATTTACACCCATGGTGGGGCCTAATCACTGTCCCAGAAATCACGATTTTGATAATTTTGCATTAACACCAGATATTGAGATAATGAAATTTTTTTGTTAATGTAATTGGCATTTCTGTTACATTGGATGAAGTATCTTTTCATAGCGTAAAGACTTCATTTGTTCACTTCTTTCAACAAAATTTCTTAAACAGGTCATGTAAAACACGTCCCTCTAGAAAAATCGATCACTTACGCGTCATCCTTCTTCTTGCTCATATCGAGGTGGTTGTCACAGAAACACAGATTTGGTGGTTTTGTTCCTGAAAATCGATGCCCTTCACTTCTGGCAAAGGTAAAAAAAACATCGTCAATTTTCGCTGGTCATTTTATATGTACAACAATTTGTCCATTAAAACAAAAAATCAAATTATAGAGAAGAATTATTTTAATGAATTACTTTTGTCCCTACATGGCAACTAGAGCCCCCTTTTCCGTACTTTAGAAACCTGAATCAGACGTAGCCACTCGGTAGCCAGACGGTAGAGTTGCTCTTGTTCATCATAGCTATATTCATGTACTTAGTTTGTCACATCATAACCCTTAACCATATTTGGCAAAGGAAATATTGCTCTTCACTTAAATATTGCATTGTATTTTTCAGTTTTTACCTTATATTTATTGCCCCTAAGTTTCACAATTATAATCTGCCCTTGCTGATTTTACAACTTGATCAATATTGGCCGAGAGTTGTTTTTTTTTTTGAAAATAGCGAAAAATACATTCAAAATTTTAAACCAATGCAGAACGAACAAGGCTAAACAATAGAGAAAATAGAATAACAATAGAATAATTTTATTTTTCAGTTGAATTTTAGAAATGATGCAATCATTTAACCTGCACAATCTGATGCACCATTCAGGTGTCATGTGTTGTAAGTTGTACTCTTCCGTAGACATTTTAAAAGAAAACAGCTGATCAGCTGGCGTATCCTCAAAACAACCACGGTAAACCTCATCTCCAAACCGTGTGCTCTTCACATTGATTTTATTTCTTCCCGGTAGACTGTGATCCTTATGTAGAAAATGGATGTAATTAAGGAATAAGGAATCATTCTTTAAGTATTATGAACTGATAATTTTGGTCAGGGCGGGGTCGAATCCAATAAAGCCCGAAGGTCTTTATGATTGATTTGATCATGCCGCGATCATTACCGTATCACCATAAAATATTTAAAGAAAGATTCCTTATTACTTATATTTATATAATTTTTAGCAATTTTCCGATTAAATATAAGAATATATAAATAAGCAACCCCCGCTTGCGCCCCATTATACGTCATTCGAATTTATTGGACTGTTAAGTACAAAATGGATATGTAGTGTTGTTATACTTTCATGTTAAATACTGAAATCTGATTGGTTAAGACGCAGTTAATAATATTTACTATTACCCTCAGCGTTAGCAACGCACTTGGCAACGGGTAACATTAAAAAATGTTACATGCGCGAAAATTATGCGCGTACGGTTCGCTGTAGAATTCACGTTATTCCTATATAAAGGCAGTAAAATTTTCTTAAAAATTTTAAAAAAGACATTCAGTATAACAAAATAAATAGTGCCTGTTTGGGAGGATAACAGTTGAAATTGACACCCCTCGAAAACCATTGTCAACCTCCGCTTCGCGTCGGTTGACAATGGTTTTCTCGGGGTGTCAATTTCAACTGTTACCCTCCCAAACAGGCACTATTTATATATTATCACAAGCAAAGACACTAAAAAATCTAAATATTACTTCATAATCTACCGTGATTAAAAATAAATTAACAAAAAGAAGAAGTCTGTATCATACGATGAACGTCCTCTTTTTAAGCACAGTTGTGACTGCAGCTTGTTCCGATGTTGGGGTTCCGTGTAAGATATCGGCCTCCACCCGAACGCGACCCAGGCCTCCAAAGCCACCACAGTATTTTTTAACTCCGATCCCCCCGTCTCCTCCCTGTGCTGTCACAGACAACTGACCTGTAAAATCATTCATGGCCTGGCATTGATACAGTCAGATCAAATCACAGAGCATTGATACAGTCAGATCAAATCACAGAGCATCTTTACTAAGTGACATCAATGGTGCCTCTTATACAGACATTCTATCTGTATCTTGCGAAAGCATGATGTTACTACAACATCTTATCGGGGTTGTAGGACTTTGAAAGGGAAGGACGGAAGGTCGAAATGACAATTGGACATCAGTACTCACTTACAATAGATTTACTATTCAATTAAACACAAATAGAGGAATCATACCTCCAAAATATCATTGGTTATTGCAATTTTTAGTACAACCAGGATTACTGGAGAACGGTTTACTTTTCGTTATATGATTGTAATCCTGATATATAGTAACAAACCAGTACTGTAGGAATGGCACCCCTGGACTTTAGTGACACTGACCTAGCTTCACCACCTTCCCAATGATGTGAATGCTGCCCCCACTCCCTCCACCGCCGGCTCCTGATTGGCTCCAGCATTCCTCTGTGACGTTATTATCCTGACAACTTGTATTTAGTGCATGACAGGAAGAGCGGCACTTACTTACACACCTAAAGAAGCAAAATGGATAAGTTTCTAGACAATGTCATGTCATGCCATTTGTTGTTATACAAGTATTTAATTTTTTTAATTGATTCCAGGCTTTTTTGCATTTTATTTTTCAGTCTGAACTCAAAAGTACATATAATAGTTAATCTACAGAAGTGTCGGCAATACAACGTCACTCATTATTAACAAATGTATGTCATTTAAATAAAAAGCACACTTTTAAATATATATGAACTCTCTTCTAACGTGAATTTATAATTCAACAAGGACACTGCAAAACGGAGCATCCCCTCGCAAAATGAAAATATTGTGCGGGGAAATGCATTATTTAGGAATAAGTATGTACCAGTAACTGAGGAGACCAAATATTTAACTTGTTATAAACCACTTTAATTAAAATATTTCGTTTATCCCTCTCCCCATGCACGCTCTAGGTGTATCAGTGGGGGATGGGTGCATTTTTGTGATTGTACAATTTCTCCCAATACTTGCGAAAACACACCACAAACGTGTTGAATTTTAGAAATATAGTTTTATAAATTCTCTTTATCCAGTGACATACATACCGCATTTAAACAATTAGTTTAGGCAAATTTAAGTTTCATATCGAAAATGAAATGTAGCTAAGATCTGGCGATTTATAGTCTGATAATTTAATTCTGGTTGTAACGCGCTTTCTGATTGGCTAAAAAATTATTTTATATCGTATAAAGAATGTTGCCTACGTCATAGTAAGACTAACGTCAAATACGTATCAATACGCCTAACGTTACGTTTGAATTTTGTACAATTTTACATCATTGTTAAGGTCAAATAACCGTTTTTTCTACAATGAAGAGTAAAAAATTAAATTATAAGTAATGAATTCAATATTTATTAGTTTTATACGATATAAAATGGTTTGAAACAGTTTACGCTTTTTTATAAACCGCTTCGCGGTTTATAAAGCGTAAATTGCCCCAAACCATTTTATATCGTATAAAACAAATAAATATTGAATTCATTCCTTAACTCAATTAGAAAAATCGAGTTTACATGTCGTAATTTTAAAAAGAGTAACATATCTTCAGCGATTTACATGAAATGAATTCCCGGTTAATCATGTTGACGATATTCGTCAAAGTCTCTTCTGAATTATGAACCTGTTCTTCTCTAAGTAATTCGTTAAGGTGGAATAACACACCTGGAAAAAGTCACTCAAATTAACAGGAAATTTTTTGATAATGAAAGATATAATAATAAGGAACATGTCAAATAAGCGAAAAATTTGCAGTTTGGGGATAAAAAATGAATATCTAAAATAGTTATTCCAGTAAGTAACAACAACTGCCCCTGCGGGATTCGAACTCGGGTTGTACGGATCACAAGTCCGACACTTTATCCACTCGGCTATGGAGTAAATTTCGTGTTTCAGTCCATAAAATCCTTTTAATAAAACGAAATGTCGTTTCGATCAACGGTCAGCCATTTTGTGATGATGTGTTATTCCACCTTAAATATATATAGCCCGACATTCGGCTCAGACAGCTGCTTGTTTTGATTAAATTAAGATGGACTTAATTAATCCCCTGCTTGCTTCAGTTTTTCACTTTGGACATCGATCCTTCCAACTCCCAACTTCTAAAAAACGTTTGCTTTTTCCCTTTACAGGGCTTACATCCAACAAATTATCAAGTTGTTGATTTGAAATCGTTACTTTCACGAACCGGAAGTCGTTCATAAAATTTCGATAAAAATAAAAGGTGTTGTAATTTCATCGATACTTAAAAAATATATAACAGAATTCCTTGAAAAAAATGGGGTTTGTCCTTTAAAAATGCTTATGAAGTGCACGGAGTTTGATAAACATGCATGCGAGGGTTTTCTTTGAATCTCGCTAAAAAGGCTGAAATGGACACACACACACACACACACACACACACACACATACATACACAAACACGTACAGCAGCGATGCTATATCCCTTCTTTTTCATTAACATGTAATTTGGGGGAGGGGGGTCATTAATCTTTTCTCCATTTTTTGAATTCTGTGTAGACTTGAGCCCGTATTGTGGTCCCTCTCTCACCCCATGTGGTACCGATACCAAATGTTAAGCTATTGATTTCGTTAATCTATACCAGGTTAAGCTATTGATTTCGTTAATCTTTATCAGGTTAAGCTATTGATTTCGTTAATCTATATCAGGTTAAGCTATTGATTTCGTTAATCTATATCAGGTTAAGCTATTGATTTCGTTAATCTATATCAGGGTTTAGCTATTGATTTCGTTAATCTATATCAGACCCCACCGTCACCAACAATCCTCAAGTCATTACTCAGCCTCCAATTTATTTTCCTTGAGTTAAGGACTGAGTTGAGTGATTTGAAAATATTTGTGACGGGGAAGCCAGATTTTTCATTGGATGAACCTAAACAAATTACCGCACGGTGTTTCCTCCATTACCACCATTCACTGCGACTTTGCCGGAAATGATGACGTTCATTTCCGCCTGCAAACGAATGGCCCCGCCTCCGTTTCCACCTGCCCCACCTATCAAATGAAACAAAATTGTAAATTTGCTTGGTATTAATTAAATAAACTACTGTTAAAACATAAATGCATTCGGTAACACACACTATTTCAGCATGACTTCGATCATTAAATAAACACAATGAACTTTAAAAACTAAAACTACAGAGTAAGACAAATTTTAAAGATATACATGAATCATTGGTCGTATGAATTGATCGATATTACAATATTTTAACAAACTTAACAAGCATTCTGAGAGTATTGCATAAGCAATACACGTCCCCTACCGGTTTGTATTATTCTATGAAAGCTTCCAGGCACACAACTATTTCAGAGCTATTGTAAACGAGATGTCATGCTTTAATCAGAGATAAAAGAACAATGGAAATTAAAACTATATAGTTGATATAGAAATTAAATACAAAATAGGTAAAAAAAAAATACTCTTTATTTCATTTCCTGTAATTTCGCTAATTCTATTCTGTATTCGCTGGTAAAAATTTGTGAAAACAATGCACTGTTATGCACAATATCATTTCTTACCGTCTTCTGTACCCCGAATCAAACCAAACAGTTAAACAGCCCAACCCGACAACGAACCCGATTGTAATAATACAAAAAAAACCCCTGCCGATTAAATTTACAACACAATGCTTGACATTATTTTACAGTATTTATTTGTTTGTTAATAATGATAAAAGGAATGGTACAAGTAACGCACGATATTATGACTACATACTGGCCTCACATCGAACCCGATAACGAACCCGAACATTAAAAAATTGATTTATAAAAAATTAATTTTCTCGAAAATATGTCAATCAGACGCTACAAAAGTGTAAACTTGATCTGAAGTTTGACATTTTGAAGCTGTTCAGCAAGTTTCATATTATTCCTCAAATGCATAAAGAAAAAAAGTGTGGAAAACTGAAGTGGGACAGACAGACGGATGGACGGACGGACGGACGGACGGACTGACGGACGCATAGGAAAGCTATAGTCCCCTCCGGTGAAACCGGTAGGGGACTAATAAACAGTAACTATTTGTGATATTTTATAAAGTATTATAACTGTAATTTTACATTTCGTACGTCAGCATCATTTAACACGTTCATCATATTATCGGAAAATACAGCAAATACGTCAAAGAATAGTCATTTATTTGATGTAAATACAATTCAAATTTTAAACATTTTTTTTAAACATCACAAAAGCATACAATATTAGGACTAAACGTGAAGAAAGAACTATTTAGAAAAAAAGGTCTAATAAGTATATGGCCGCCGTTTTTGTTCTAATTGTTTAGAAAAAGATAAGATACATTTATATTACGTGTTTTGCATATCAGAATTAAAGAATGTGTTTCCTAATCATCAATGGTATCATGGATATACAATTACTTCTTACCTGGGGGGTTGTTAGACGTGTCTTTGGCACGTCCCCCGCTCCCCCCGCCGGACCCCATCAACAGTTTGCTCATGGTCCCGTCCCCGTAGACCTGTCCATACTCTCCAGCTACGCTCCAGTTCCTATACACGCCGATCATCGATCTAATGAAAAAAATAATAAACAAACAAAAAACTGGTGAAAACAAAATTAATTGCCAGTAATTTTTTGTGTCATGCTGCTGTTTGAACAAAGACCCTCTTAGATTGCACTCTCTTTCCTACACAAGCGTCCGTCCCTTGTTTCTTACCCCGTGGTGCCGAACCCCGCCCCTCCTCCAGGCTGACCTTTGCCACTATCCATCTGACCTCCGTCAAGTCCTCCCCCTCCTCCGCCTCTGTTGCGCTTAGTACTGATCACCCCCTTACCTTCAAACAAATTAGATAACTTTATTATCCAATATAGTATAAATTCTGTACATGCATTTATTTCAATTCAATTCCACATAGAAACATACTTTCAAATAAAATGATTAAACGATATTTATGATAACGATAAAGTTTCGTGCACATCAATCAAATTGTAATTTAATAAATCGAATTAAAAATATTCACGGGATATAAATCTATGAGGTCCCCTTAGTAGCTCAGGTGATCTATTGCTATTGGGCTTCGATCGCCCGTCGTCGTGCATCGTCCGTTAACAATGCTATTATTTTTAGATTCACCTCTTGCGTACAAGTACGCATAATTTTTCTTGTTTAACAGTTGTCAAGTAAACCTACACTTGTAAATGTTTTAAATGTAGTTTTTATTTTTTCTCCTTTTATTCTGAATATTGTCCTCTTCATAAATTGTGAAATTCACTGCAAATGAGGCAGGGGTTGAGGCTTTTTATTGGGGGGGGGGGGGGCAAATATGGCTATTTGGTGCACCTGTATTGTGTCAGGTCACTTGAGTCTTGGGTAACCATTTGCTGTCGGTCATGTGTTGTCCGTTAACAATTTTACATTTTTAACTTCATCATGAAATCTTTAATTTCCTATGCATTATATGATTGCAGCAATAAACTGTATGCATGTTGTGTGCAATAAATATGAAACGGAATTTCATAAAAGACTGACCATTTTTACCAGACGTTTACAGTTTTTGGCCTTTTAAGCAAGGGTATAAATAATCGAAGAATCTTCTGACTCTTGTTCTTTATTTGAATGCTCAAGTGTAAGAATTATGTCTAACACGTGAGGATTGGGGAGGAGGGGTGGTAAAGCATGTATACTTACCATCTTTAGTTTAATTATAAAAACATGATTACGTAAACGTTAAAGCTATTTTGACAGTGAAATAATTATGGGAAAATCATTTCCTATCGTTTGAGTCTTGCGACTTTTCAATATCCGGGGTTAAAGTTGTTTACCGACATTATAGATTTCATGGTCCTTGTTGCAAGATTTTAATGTTGGAGCGGGGAGAGGGGGTGATCATCATCATGATTTAGATTATTTTAACCCCAGAATGAAGCTCAATTAAAGGCATATTTGAGATTCCATAACAGGTCTGTGTGTAGGTTAAGGTCCTCAGGTGACCGTTAAGGCCTGTTGGACTCTTGTCATGTGAACTTGGTAAAACAAATTGAAATTCTAATCAATTTACAAAGAGGGAGGGACGAATAGTTGCTGGTATGATCTGTAACCGACCATTGATGGAGTCGCCCTGCTGTCCCCCCCGGCTGTTGGGCTGACCCCCGGGGTAGCCCGCCTCATTTCCCGTCAGTGTCCCCTCTATCCTGATGTTGCGGGCGTCGATGACCAGGACTCCCCCCGTGTTTGTGGTCCTGTTGTATGGCGTTACAGACACAATGGTGTCCCTCGGTATGTGAAACAGCAGAATATTGCAATGAGTTCCTAAACGAGAAAAAAGTTTTTGCTGTAGAAAGAGATTTTTATTTAATATGAATAATGTTTCAAATACTCATTCATCATATAAAACCTATGCTCATGGTGTGTCTTTTAAAAAATCTGAACATGAACTGTTGCATTTTTTTTTTTTGGTAAAATTGTTTTCATATTTCTTAATCTTCTATTGCATAATGTAAAAATAATCAAACTTTTCTTTTTTTTTTACATCCAAACACTCAGAGAAAAGCAGGGATAAATGTTTGTAGATAAACAGATGCACGATGTTTACCAGAGATGGATGATTGGTGCCGGGGGCTCCAGTCCTGTCCCCCGTGGTCAGTCCCTATACAGTGAGGTTTGATGTCCTCCCCGAGTTCATAGTGGCCCACAAGTCCCCCCGTCAGCGCCTCAACCTAGATAGAGGATACAAGGAGGGATGACATTTTGTTCAAACAATATTGTGTACTGTTTTATTTATGGTTTTACCTTTTGTTTTTATTCAATGCATTTATTCTTACGGGAGAGAACTCATATCTTATGGTAGATAACTCATATCTTATGATAGGTAACTCTTATCTTACGGTAGATAACTCATATCTTACGGTAGATAACTCATATCTTACGGTAGAGAACTCGCTCCCAGTAGTGCTCATACTTCTATTGATCTCCTGGTACGACAAAGCTCGGTTCCATATTTTCACAGACTGAAAAAAAAATTTAACTGCATACTCTAAACTCGCTTGTATTATCGGAATAAAAAAGGACAAGTTTTTATGTGCAGCAATGTCCGAATCTTTTGTCTTTGATATAGTCGATTAACCAATCAGTTGATTAATAATTGACCTTGATCATGCCCTTGAACCGCCCTGTGGGACAACATTCCTCTCCCCCGATCCAGAAACTCGCTGTAGTCGGCAAGAAATAGGGAGTGGCCTACATAGAAAAGAAACACGAATCATCTTGTATTTCAGAGGGTACTCGCAAAAAAAAACTTTTGTAAGATATACTTGATGTCTCTCAATTTCTGTTCCTTGATCTTTGCAGATACTGCTGTCTGACATTTTTTTTTTATTTGCTAATAAATGCGTCGATTGGTACATGTATGTGTATGCACTTATTCCTTGTGGAGAACTTTAACTATATAATTTATTTAGTTTGCCAAATATAGGGGGGTTCCAACCAAACATTGTCTCGTCATTTTTCACAATCAATTTTATTCATTTCATTTAGCAATCATCTGTTATAAAACAATGAGAACATATAAAACAGCCCTCCCCCAGATATCCTTACCTCCACGGTGACACTGTGGTTGTTAGCGTAACCAGTCACGTGGGTGCCGTTATTGGAGATGGCCACCAGGTACCACTGCCCCGTCCTGATGGCTAGGGTGGTGTCCACCCCCTTGGTACAGGTCCAGTTCCTCCCTCTGTAGTACACCCAGAAGTTCTCAAAATTGTAGATCCCGAAATCCCGGCAGTATCCCACACCCCCAACAATGGTCTGAATAAAGAAAAATTAGTACATGATTTATATTTCAGACTCTCAGAACCTACCTGTGGTTTGCATGCATATTCTCACTAGCTATATTCACGTTCATATAAAAATTAAAACAAGTTCATAGAGATCTTTAACTACTCTGGTGTCAGCATTATTCGATGAATACCAATTTTCGTGAATTTCGTTGTTGAGTTGATCTTTGAATTCAAATGTACATCGGAAATCGTAAATGACGACGTACATGTATTGCTTTGACAGCGAATTAAATAAATAAATAAAGCATCGAGAACTAATCCACCAAAATTTATAACCAGGAACCTAAGCGAACCTATTTTAACAGCCCTAAGACCCCGTTCTCCGTTCAACATACCCGCCTGGTCCTATCCGCTGCTGCAGGTCTGACCCACGCTGCAATCGTGTACCTGTACCCCGGGGACCACAGGCCAAGGTCAATGTACCCCTCACGTGACCCATCAAATACAGACCCACAAGCGAAAGGAGGGCTGGACTGTTCACATACATGTACAGATGAATATATGAATATACGAATATACAATGTTTCAATCTGATTGTGTACTTTATATGTTCATTAAAATGCACGATATATATTTGTATTCTTCATGGCAAACGAAATATTTACGAATTTCATATTACTTGGGTCGTATGGGGATGTTTATTCTAAAATACACTCGCTGCTTGTTCAAGTTCATTTTGAACGTAAACTATTGCACATGATCCAAATCACGAAATGCGTTTCAAATCTGTTGCATTTTAACTTTACCTTATTCCTGAATGTGGAAATTAGATATTTTCTTAAGATTCTGACAATAAACTTTACATTTATTTTAATATGGGTAGCTCAGTCTATTTACTATACTGACCATATTTTCTTCTATACATTTTCCGTACATTTGGCCTTTGTAACTGACAGGAAATACACAGTGGTCTCCCCTTTGGTCGCCTCCATAGGCACGGATTCCGTTTTCCGGAACAGCATGACACTGAGCTAGGAATCAATTAAACATGATTACACGTATAGATATGTTACACTGAGCTAGGAATCAATTAGACAATATCACGTGTATGTTACACTGAGCTAGGAATCAATTAGACAGTATCACGTGTATATGTTACACTGAGCTAGGAATCAATTAGACAGTATCACGTGTATACATGTTACACTGAGCTAGGAATCAATTAGACAGTATTACGTGTATACATGTTACACTGAGCTAGGAATCAATTAGACAGTATCACGTGTATATGTTACACTGAGCTAGGAATCAATTAGACAATATCACGTGTATATGTTACACTGAGCTAGGAATCAATTAGACAGTATCACGTGTATATGTTACACTGAGCTAGGAATCAATTAGACAGTATCACGTGTATACATGTTACACTGAGCTAGGAATCGATTAGACAGTATCACGTGTACATGTTACACTTAGCTAGGAATCAATTAGACAGTATCACATGTACATGTTACACTGAGCTAGGAATCAATTAGACAGTATCACATGTATATGTTACTCTGAGCTAGGTATCAATTAGACAGTATTATGTGTACATGTTACACTGAGCTAGGAATCAATTAGACAGTATTATGTGTATATGTTACACTGACCTAGGATCGAATTATTTAGACAGTATTACTTGTACATGTTCACTGAGCTAGGAATCATTTAGACAGTATCACGTGTACATGTTACACTGAGCTAGGAATCAATTAGACAGTATCACGTGTACATGTTACACTGAGCTAGGAATCAATTAGACAGTATTATGTGTACATGTTACACTGAGCTAGGAATCAATTAGACAGTATCACGTGTACATGTTACACTGAGCTAGGAATCAATTAGACAGTATCACATGTATATGTTACACTGAGCTAGGAATCAATTAGACAGTATCAGGTGCACTTGTTACACTGAGCTAGGAATCAATTAGACAGTACCACGTGTACATGTTACTCTGAGCTAGGAATCAATTAGACAGTATCACGTGTACATGTTACACTGAGCTAGGAATCAATTAGACAGTAACACGTGTACATGTAACACTGAGCTAGGAATCAATTAGACAGTATCACGTGTACATGTTACACTGAGCTAGGAATCAATTAGACAGTATCACGTGTACATGTTACACTTAGCTAGGAATCAATTAGACAGTATTATGTGTACATGTTACACTGAGCTAGGAATCAATTAGACAGTATCACGTGTACATGTTACACTGAGCTAGGAATCAATTAGACAGTATCACATGTATATGTTACACTGAGCTAGGAATCAATTAGACAGTATCACGTGTACATGTTACACTGAGCTAGGAATCAATTAGACAGTATCACGTGTACATGTTACACTGAGCTAGGAATCAATTAGACAGTATCACGTGTACATGTTACACTGAGCTAGGAATCAATTAGACAGTATCACGTGTACATGTTACACTGAGCTAGGAATCAATTAGACAGTATCACGTGTACATGTTACTCTGAGCTAGGAATCAATTAGACAGTATCACGTGTACATGTTACTCTGAGCTAGGAATCAATTAGACAGTATCACGTGTACATGTTACACTGAGCTAGGAATCAATTAGACAGTATTATGTGTACATGTTACACTGAGCTAGGAATCAATTAGACAGTAACACGTGTACATGTTACACTGAGCTAGGAATCAATTAGACAGTATCACGTGTACATGTTACACTGAGCTAGGAATCAATTAGACAGTATCACGTGTACATGTTACACTGAGCTAGGAATCAATTAGACAGTATCACGTGTACATGTTACACTGAGCTAGGAATCAATTAGACAGCATCACGTGTACATGTTACACTGAGCTAAGAATCAATTAGACAGAATTACGTGTACATGATCCACTGAGCTAGGAATCAATTAGACCGCATTACATGTATATGTTTCACCGTTTTACTCCACCAAAAAATCACGATGTGGTATGTACATTGTAAAAAGTGATGATATGAAAAGCGCCAGGTTCAACGACCTATCAGTCAAAATATCCTTTCCATTTCAATTTCGAATTCATGCTTTGTATGCTTTTTTGCCCACCTGAGATACAATCTCAAGTGAACCTTGTTTTGGCATCCATCCATACGTTAATTGTTCACCTGTTGGACTATTTTTCTAGAGCCACTTGTTCAATCGAACCAATCTTGACATCAATCATTCTTACATAAAAGGGAATCAAATGTGACGAATAATTATTTTAAGGACACCTTCAATTAATATCAGAGGGATGTTAATTTAAGTTCTAAAAAAATGGAATGGGTGTCCTTACATCACTGCAACAGAAATGTCATTTTTAGGAAAGCTTCTTGTGTATCATTGATAAAAGCTAGAGTGCTATAGAATGACTCGGAATGGGGGGGGGCTTCTCTATATAAATACAATTACAGGTGATTACCGGCCCCGTAACACGGCAGGTACCCCATCTCATTCTCGTAGAAACTGCAGTAATCAAACGTCTCGCATTTTGTTCCGTAGTAGCCGTCCTTACAAATGCATTCCCCCGTGATTTTGTGACATCGACCTCCATTCTTACAGCCACAGTCATACTCTGCAAAATATATATATATTGTGCCTCATCACAAACCATAAAATACATAGGCGTCGGAAGCAAATTGAAAGTGGGGGGCTAGACTAATCCTCAGAAATATTGAGAAAAAAGTAATTCCCAAAATCATGAAAATCCTAATCCGTGGGGGGGGGGGGGGGGGGGGGAGTATACCTATACTTCCAAAAAAAAAAAATTACTTATCCAATTTTTTTTCTTCCAAAATCATGAAATTCCTAATCCGTGGGGGGGGGGGGGGCCAGTGTGCTTCTGAATCTAACTTTTCAATCTTTCAAGGTAAATTTAGGAACAATAATCTTTCTTGCGAGAAAAAGTGGGGGGCTGAACCCTCTATCATGCTTTGTTTCTAATGGTTAGGTATAACTTTGCAAAAAAAGTGGGGGGGGCTAAGCCCCCCCTAGCCCCCCCGGTTCCGACGCCTATGCAATATCTACAAAATGCCTCATCGCAAACCAAAAAAAAAAATTATATCTCATCTAAAACCATGCAATATCTTCATTTTATATCACATGAAACCATAAAACATTCCCATTATGTCTCATTTTAAAATATACATGGAACAAATATCTTCACTATGCCTCATATGAAACAGAAAACATTTACAATAAAGCATTATTTTTAAACATTAAATATCTGCATTTTAACTAATTTAAAACTTAAAAGATACAATTATGTCTTATGTTTAAACGACAGGTTAAATTTCGAGATATATTATATCGCGAACATAGAAAAATTGAAACCTTCCTGTACATAAAAAAGAAACATAGAGTAATGTTTTTAATATAAAACCAGAAAAATATGTAGTGAAATTAATGTCATAAAACATTCCACTAAGTATGCATCGTCTTAAAAATTAAATATAGATATACACTATGGCGGTTCGCTGTATGATAATAGTTCGCCGACACATGTTGATACATGTTGATACATGATAGTAATTTTTATTCATAAGATATACCTTTTTTGTTGTGTTGCGATACTTTGAGAAAACATTTTGTTATATAGTTGGTTTTTTTATATACTGATACTGTCCTAAACATGCTGACATTACCATGCTATTTGATGACGTCAATTTGTGATGATTCATCAAGCAGATCAAAAGTTATTTGATTCTACATGTAATTTTTTTTTCAAATATAGTAACTTATTATATACAAATATATATACCTACTTTTACACCTGGCCTGCAGAGTGCACGTGAGACACTGATGGTGGAGAGCGCACAGTCCCGAAGAGTAGCGGACATTGTCTGCCTCACCCCAGGAAGGCCTCACTCTGTCACTGAAAAATCACACTCAAATCCTAAAGACGTGTTTACTACATTGTTTACATGTATTACTTTATATCCATACACTACTGGAACGGTCAAAAGAGAATGGCCATCATTGGAGCTGAATATTTTCAAATTCCATCCAACTTTTAGCTCATATGTGTATGCGATAAGATAATAAGACAAACAGACATGCAGAGTGAGACTTACTTGTCCCATACTGAGCACCACACTAGTTTGGTCCCGGGGGGACAGGATACTGACTGCTGGCCAAGACTGCCGTCAACATTGAACAGAGACACGTGGGACGAGTTACTGGGGGCGCAACCAACCTTTGCCTAAAAAAAATTGATATCAATTTAGCAATCGAGTAACATGAATTTCCTCTATAATGTACATTTATGCTATAGTTTTAGCAGCAATTTTTGTGAATCTTGTTATTGAGTCATAAAGTCCCAAGTAACGTATCTTCACATGTGCATGGTCTATAAAATACACTGTACACTACAAAAATTGATACACACAAATATTACTGTAGAGAAACTAGTTATTTGAATACCATTGCTGTGTTCAAATGATTACAAAAATTTAGCAAGACATCTTACTATGCCAGATTTAGTTTGACATATGTCTCCTATAAACTTGGCACCAAAGCACTGCACAGGGGAGACAGGATCACAGGCACAGGTCTCCGGCTGGTATTGTGGCGGGCAGACTAAACCTTGATAAATAACTACAAAATACGGATTTTTATTATATGCGAACTTCTTTTTTTGTCACTTGCTTATAATTTACATGCGATCAATATCATCTTTGAAAAGAGGTTTCTTTTTGTGGATTAAAGAATATCAAACAGAGTTGTATTTAAGTTTCTTGATTTCAAATCTTTTTGGAAACTGTTCACCCAGATACATACTATTTGGAACTTCACAGTTGAAGCCTGAGAACCCTTCAAAACATCTACATCGGTAGGCCCTCCCCCCAACGGCCTCACACTGCCCCTCGTTCTTGCAAGGACTCAATCTGAAAAGGAACGATTTATCTTCGTCTGAAGCGTTTTCTTACAATGGTAACTAACTATAAATGCTGTAGACAAGGTAAATTTATTTAAGTAACACCACATCGCTCGTCTTCAGAGCGACAAAAACTTTCATCAATTCAGCTTCATTGAATCAAATATGAAATATCTTGACAATTACTTGAGTTGATATTCTTTAAAAAGATTTTAAAAGATTTTTCTCTTACTACATTTAACTAAATACGCTACCCCCTACCGTTGTAACACGACCCTACCCCCGAGAATCATGATTTGAACCAACATGTACACTACCTGAGGTTGCTTCCACACAAATTTCAGTTTTCTGATCACCTATCAACTTGAATCCCTTCACCCAAATATGCTTAGGGCCTTTTATTGGTTAAATTTGGCCGACTGGTTTTGTAGAAAAAGTCGATAATGTAAACAGATGACAGACGGACGGACGGACGGACGCCGGATATCAAGTGATCAGAAAAGCTCACATGACTCAGGTGAGCTAAATAGAGTCATAGAGACAGTCAAGATTTTGTTTATTAATAGACTTGCTTCAGTAGCTTAACAATAGTTACATTTACATTCCGTGTATATTTCCACTAATGTTTGCATTGGAAATCTGCGACGTTCAATTTTGTATGAATACACTAATACAAGTTAAAAGCTAATTCATGCGCCATGAGCACAGATACAAACGTCTTCACTTGTTTTGAGTATATTTATTTTTGTAAGATTCAATGAAACTTCCAATTTGATATGTACTTTTTTAAAACAATCATTAATATATATATATATCTACTCGATTTTTCTGCACAAAGTTTATGGCACTAAATTTTTTGTCGCGGAAGCTGACTTAATAACATGTTAATTATTAATATGGCTATTCCATGTATGTTTCATATCCCAGACTAAGAGCGCATATAATGGCTTTATAGCGGCGATGCACAATTTTTCATACAAATAGACATCAGTATGAAAATATATATATAAGCATTGAATGCTTATTTTTGGATGTCGGTCCTATGACACACCAAGCGGTGCAGACAAATTATCATACTGCGCTAACGCGCGCTATTCAATTTGTCTGCACCGCTTGGTGTGTCATTGAACCGACGACATCCAAAAATAAGCATTCAATGCATATATGTATCAATACATTTGTGTGGCGAAAATACCATCATCTGATCAAGTCGTGTCTTAAAAAGTCGCACATCGGTCAAATTTTATTTTCCTGGACATATGTTCGCAAATCAGCTTCATGTTAAAAGTTAAAAGTTAAGTGCGAATATTATTCATGAATCAACAGTCCCTAATCCGGTCAAAGTTTGAAATCGTTGACCGAGAGTTTGATTGACATTAGATTTCAGTTTCTTGGAATGAGAAACTTTGGTTGATATTTATAGAGGGGGAGGTACTCGTACAATGTACAAGGGGACGTGTACATGTGTGATACTTTACGGTTGTAGGCAGGGATGAGAAGGAATGAGGGTCAGTTGAAGCCTAGTCTGGTCTGGTTTTGCCTTCAAAGCAGGGTAACATCTCCCAGGAAAGCCCCCACAAAGACCCTGTATCGCCTGGGGGTAACCTAGAGGGTAACAAAATTAAAATATATTACATGTTAGCTTAAAGTGCTCAAACAATTTTGTTGAAGTATTGAAAAATGTTAGCACCGACCTTTACGTAACTATATATATATCAGATAATTTACTCCTACTACGAATGTTATGATAAAAAATGTTAATAAGGTGAAACAATACGATTGTGAAGCTGAGTAACTGGCAGTAAATATAAGGATAGTATTGCAAACATGCTAAATGTCTTTTAAGAATCAGAAACAGTTTAAGAGAAAATAGTGCTAACTAAGCGTCCCTACCCGTGTCATACACGGAGATCCTGCCCACACCCCCACACTTCTCCTTGGCATTACCCACACAGGGAAGGTTACATTCGGCCTCGGACTCGGCCCTCGGGTATCTATCGTGACTGTCTCCACAAAAGCATTGACTGGAATTCTACATAGCCAAAATAATTACAGTGTATGTAGAAATTAAAAATTACATAGCATGCATGACATAGCTATATATTGTTTTTTACTTTTAAAGACAATGTATTATGAAGAAAAGCAATTCTTTCAGTCTGTCTTTTTGAATTAAATTTTGAATCAGGCTTTTAATTTTGGTGTTTTCTAGCACCAGGTATTATGAATAACAATATAAACCCATGATGAAACGTTTAAATACTCTGCTTCATAAAAAAGAACAAATTAATTTTTTCATTTTCTCTGCAATTTCTATATTTCTTTTCTCTTTTCTCTTTTCGAAGAAAATTTAAATAACGTTTGCGTGTTTCGTTTAGTTCGAACCAAGGTCCCTTGGAATATGTGGACTGTCAACTATTCCACTGGACCAAGTTCGATGTAGTGTAATGGGTAATTAAGTTGTTTTGTTTTGCTTTTTTAGATTAAGGATACTAATTTGTTTACCGTAGTGATTTGCCGTAGTGATGGTGCCAAGCCATTAAGAAAACTTTAAATCAATGTGGATTGACATATATAAAACACAATAAACATACCCTGGTTAAAATCTAAAGTATACAATATTTTATTGGACCAATTTAAGCAATCATGGCATAGCGGGGTACATAATTCTCTAAAAGGTTTAAATTATAGGATTTTTAAAAAGTCACTGGACTTTGAAAAGTATTTATTGACTTTGCCAACAAATTTATGTAAGAAAAATTGTAATTTCAGAACTGGCAATGCTAAATTACCTATTGAGATAGGTAGATGGTTTAATATTCCTAGAGAAAACAGAATTTGTAAATTGTGTGCCTGCAATGAAATTGGGGATGTATTTCACTACCTTTTCAAATGTACTGATGTATATATATCAAATTGAAGGTTTATATGTTTACCAAATTATTTCATAACAAATCCAAATGTTGTAAAATTTGAAAAACTGTTTAATGTCGCAAACATAAACCAACTTACCAATATTTGTAAACTATTAGATACTATATTTGAGAGAGTTAGCTCTCTTGGTTAAATTATATATGTTATCCCTTCATCATGCCTGTACCAATGATTTTCATCTATTATATATATTGTAGTGTGTACATACTGTACATATGTATTTTCTTTACACTGTAAATTCAGTTATGAGGATAAAGTTCATGGTCATTGTCATTGCAGGTGTTTGGCTAAGAGGTATTTAAATTCTGGAATCGGTAATAGTAACCACTCGACAAAAGTTAGCCAACGGCTTACAAGTTTCCTTGATTTTACTGCTGTAATTTTAGTTTTCTTTTAAGAGATATTGTATGAAGTTTGTTCAATATATCCAGCTGTTTTTAGAGTGTCATTCCCATCAGGACTTCGTCCGTCTGTAGCAGTTCATTTCGACTTTAATTTATATATGGATGCTGAATAGCCCTCTTATGGATTCGATGATCTTTGTTCAGACTTGACATTAATAAATGGCGAACTATGTCTTATCGAAATGGCTAACTGTGTCTTATCCTATTTCTGTGTTTGTCTTTTTGTATTTGAACAGGAACTGATTTATGTTCGGCTGAGCGAAGCGAGAGAGAGCACAAACGCATAATGCAAAATTGAATTATATTGTTCTACCTGCATCCCAGCAAAGGGGAATCCCCTGCTGTTACAGAACTTGACACACGATTCCACAGTGACGTAATCGCCAGTGAAGTTAGCACTTGGCAAAAGTCGCTCATCTGTATCCATGAAACACCCGATGTATGCTGAAAGGGTGAAACGGTAAAGTGATTACTAGTACTTTCTTTACATTGTTTAGACGAATCAGTTTTAAGTCGTTAGTACTAGTAGTTTTTTGAAATGAAACTATTTACTGGAGTTTGTTATGAATATGGATTGTTTCTGGGAGGTCCCAGGGGGAGAGGATGCGTTCAACGTCCACTGAGTTTCCTGAGAGACAACGAACGGAGATCCGGTTAAGTCCAGTTTAAACGTTCCCATGGGGATACACTGAGGGGAGACTGTGAAGTGGTCCCCGGCCGTGGCATAGCTAGACATACAAAAAAAAACTCTGACATAATTATATAGCATTCCATTAATTTTGTAAAAACTTTTTTTCCAGTTGAAGTCAATACACTATAATACATGTACATGTAACACAGAAAAAAACGAAGAAATATATAACAGTGTATAACTTATAGAAACGAAATAACAACACGGTATGATAACTTATAGAAAAAAATAACAAAGCAACATGATACAATGTAGCTTATGGAAACTAGTAAAATGTGTGTATGGAGAATTGAAGATAACTTACGGAATTGCGTTGGGTCCTCTCTGAATGGTAAACCGCTGGTCTGTGATGCTGACAGACAACTGTGCAACGTTCAGCCTGACCTTCTTGTACTCGGTCCGCCCACGCTCAGGGTTCAGTTGCCGGGGACGGGCGTCTGAGCATGCGCTTACCACAGAAGACGATCCTTCAAAAATATAGTAAGGCTCTTTTGACTCTCGGATAAAATAATAAAATATAATCTGAAAACAACTCGATTTCGAAAACAAATAATACTGGTAAATTCAATCTAAATACCCAAGCAGCAGTGTTACAAAGCACTTTGAACAATTATGCACTTTGAAAAATTTGTTTAAGGTACATCAATCTTGGACCAAGTCAACGAACTTTGAAAAAAAAAATTCAAAGTGCGTTGATATGGTTGATATTAATGCAATTTGGGAAAAAACTGTGCAAGGTCCAGTCGAAGTGGTTAAAACCCTAAAGTATGGTGGTTAAATGTTTTAACCTAGGCTTGCTCAATAAGACATTGAAAAGGGGAGATTTTTAGCTTTCCTAAATAGCAAATTTCGCACTGAAAAGGTTTGTCGATAAGATCGTTTTGAAAGTCAATTGAAATATGCATATCGAGATATCACATCTATAACAACTACAATGATAAGTCGTCAGCCGTCCTTCGAAATAAGTTATCTTTTTTCTTTGTGAATACTTACTGTCTAAAGAAAAAAGAAAATGATAAATTTTGAAGGACACAACAGCTTACCTATACACGGTGTTTATAAGCTAATGAACAAATATAATGACTTTGCATATCAAATTATACTTGTATGCCGTTTTTAACGGCATTTTTGCGATGTTGAAAAAAAGACTCAAATTTTGTCAGCATGACTAGATATATGAAAAACAAGTTTATAGAAAAATTTTGGAATTTTTTTGATAAATATTAACGAGGTACTATCCATAATTTGAAAATGAATAACGGCGGCTTACAGTACCTATGCATATTCATAAACGATTAAAGCTTGAGGTGGATTTGCGCATGTTCGCGGGAACAGTAATTCAGAAAAGCCAAACGCAACTTCTCGGGCCTTTCAGGCAAGTTTGGAAACGCTTGCCAGAAAGGTCCGAGAAGTTGCGATTGTCAAAATAGCAGCAATACGACAGGTTTGTTAACAGTTGTTTGAATTCATATCAACAGATGTTTGTGCTGCATCAAATATGGTCATCAGCATTTTATGTGGATGGTTGCGTATCAGTGTCGATAACAATTGAAGAGAGCTTTTTGTTTTGCAATTGACCATTATTTTCCTACGTTTGACAACAGACGTCAAAATTATCCCCTCTGAGTTTAAATTCATTTCCAAACACGTGTCTATCGCTAAAAGTGGTCTTCAAATATAGATTCTCATTTTGCAACTTCCTCTTTTAAACTGTTTCTTTCTTTCTTTTCTCTCCAAATGCATTATTCCACTGCCAACTAAAAGACCACGTTTTCGCGTCGACATCTTGTGTACGTTCTAAAATTAGCCTGTCACACCACGTGCTTATGAATATTTCAAAGTTGGGCGATTATTGACCGACCCGGTCAGTAAATAGATAAATTAAAATCTATATTTAATACTTTTAAATGCATTTGATTGAAATTGTATGATTTGCAAAAAGTTAACAAACATTTCTTTCTTTTAAAATTTTCATTTAAAACGGCATATATACCTTTTACAAATGGAAAAAAGTGCAGACTTATTTTTGATTTGATATGTTTTAACGGCTGTACATGCAACTATCTTACTTTAAAACTTAGTTTGATGTAGTTATTGATACTAAAAATCATTTGACCAAAATTATAAGAGAATTTTTTTTAATTCCAAAGTTTGGTAAAATTTAAGAGTGACTTGTTCAAAAAAAGATTGGCGTTTATTTCACAGAAGCTGCCTTGTGTGTTCATTTACATATTGCAAAGTTAAACTACTTGATGTGTATTGCGTAAAACCAAGATACGATTTTTTTTAACAACTGCAGCCATTTTCCCTTCCTCTTGAGATGCGATGGAGAGTGCTGTACTCACCAATGTTGTCGTAGACCGAGGCGTAGTTGTTGCTGGGACCCGCCCTCAGGGTCAGGTATTCCTTTGGGATGGAGGTGGCCATGTCTAATTGAAAATGATATAAAATTCAAAATTTCGAGAGGCAGCACAAGATGTGGATAGCTAGTACTATACATGTTTTATGTAGAGGGGAAGCACGAATATAGGATGCTATGCATATCATGGCATATACGGACATTCATATATAGCATAATTCACAAACAAAAACGCAAGATACACACAAAAAGCTACATTTAGACAAAATGCCATATCGCTCACCTAAACAACTATCCCTTGTATCTTTATCTTTCAAGGAACAGTTGTCCCCCAGTATATTTCTATGTTAACTTTGAACTCCTCTTGGGACCCCAGTATTAATCCGGGGGGCCACAGTTTTAACAATTTAGAATCTACGTTATTTGAGGATGCTTACATGGGAATTTCACAAATTGTAGCATTGTAGTTCCTTAAAAGAATTTTTTAATCATTTCTACTATATATTTTCATGTAAAACTTTGAACTCCTCTTGATGCCCCAGTACTAGTCCGGTGTTCACGGTGTTAACAATTTTGATTCTTCATGATTAATTATACAAGCTTGGGTGTAAATGTTGGCACTTCTGGTGCAGTGGTACATGAAAAAAAGTTTCTTATGGGATTCCCATTTTAATTTTACAATTTCAAATCCTCTACCATAAGGATGCTTTATACCAAGTTTGGTTTAATCTGGCCCACTGGTTATAGGGAAGACGTAAAAAAATGTGAAAAGTTTACAGACAGACGGACAGACAGAGGAACAGACGGACAGACAGACGGACGGACGACGGACAACAGGTGATCAGAGCTAACTTCATATTCATATTCATATTGCAAGCAAACTCAAGAGACAGCAAGCGACACAGACAAATAGACAGCGCAAAAACAGGCAGCATGAATTACACACAAATAGACAAACAAATAGCGCAATTCACATATAATTAAAACAGGCAGTAAAGTAAAAGAATAACTAGCACAAGTAACAGATATGATGAAAACCAAACAGACACATAGCACAAATCACAAACAGAAAAATAGCACAAATTACAAACAGACAGACATATAGGCAGACGAACAACAGGCAGACAACACGAATAAAAACAGACAGACAACGCGAGTTACCTATAAGACAGACACACAGCCCGAATTCTAAACAGACAGACACGCAGCACAATTTACAAAACGAAAGATAGCAAAATTAAAAACAGACAGCATGTAGCACAAAAAAGACAGACAACACGAATAATAAACAGAAAGACAGACAACAGGAATTATAAAGACAGACGGATAGACAGACAAAACAAATTATAAACAAACAGACAAATAAATTAAATAGACAACGCAAATTATAAACAGACACACAACACGAATTTTAAAGAGGGCGTTATACATGTAAAAAGAAGATACAGAGAGAGAGAGAGAGAGAGAGAGAGAGAGAGAGAGAGAGAGAGAGAGAGAGAGAGAGAGAGAGAGACTTACCTGCACAATATATAGGTGTGACGAGTTTGTTCTTGATAAGGAGGGGGTAGTCTCCATCTTTAGTGTTCGGAGGATTAGAACCGTGTTTTACATCCAAACAAGATCTATATGTGGTTAAACTTGAGATTCCAGAAATAAACACAAATAAAACACAATAAAATAAAGTCCCTGTTAACATGGGGGTCTCCATATCAGATAGCTAGTTATCTTCGGCTACACTGCACATCTATCAGTGTTTGCTTTGCTGATTTTTGAACCCATTTATGAAATTTCTTTACACAATAAACTTGATTAGCCGGGCGCGTTATAACAAATTAATTAGGTATAGTGACCAACATACAAACAGAATATTTTTGAAGGAGTGTTAATTTTTACATAACTTAGCAAACAGGTCTAATTATTCGCACAATGCAAATGTTTTACCTGGAGATCAGGTAGTTTTTTCATCATATTGCTCGCATGCCATCAATCAAGGTTGTATATATTACCTGTTGTCTCTCCTTCTCTCATAGAAAGGACAGAATTTCTTACTATTTGTTTTGCTGTGTGAGTATTGCATATAGAGCAAGGTCAATCCTTGCTATAAAGAACAATTCAGAACTACAATACTGACGAAAGAGGTGACTGGAATATATTGCTCTAGACTATGCTTGTTGTAAAATATGCAAAATATATCATATACGATTCAACTAGCTATAGGTATGTAGCTCCCGGTCTGAAAAAAATTCGGATGGACGACCTGGGATGTACAGACCTGCAGCTACGATTCAATACGCGTTTTGCATATACCTTTACCATTTTTATCTAACGCGCACTTTCATTTGATTTAACATGTTGTTGATTCTTTAATGCAAATCTAAAAACCAACTGCAGCGACGCACACATGCCCTGGGCAAATCTACGACAAAAACTTGACAAATCCACATTGTGCAATTTTCAAAAATTTGCCCAGTGATATATTCCCTGACATCAGTAATATTAAGGTAGCTTACAATTAACGTAGCTTTCTATGCTTCTACAATTTTCATTTAATAAAAATAGTCAATTATATACGTTTAGAATATTTTTTTTCATTAAAGCATGATCACGAGACATGCACGCTCATTATGATATTGGCGTAATGCACCAAGGAGCGAATTGGTCCGACTCAGATGAAATGACATCGTCACTATCTTGTCAACTAGTATGCAATAATAAAGGCTAGGTGCCAGCATCCGTAACCTCGTAATATTTACATTTTCAACTGTCTTTGTCTGTGATAACATTACGAATCAATTTTGAACCATATAACCCAATAACTTTATAAAACATGAGCGACACAAAATGGGCATGTCTTATAGCATAACCGAAAAAACGTATTGTCTGCGCCGCGTAGTAATACATAGCATGTGCTACATAAAAAAAATAGTGGTTTTAAAATAATGTTGATTTAAAGTGTACAAATTGGAAATAATATAAATATAAGTAATGAGGAATCATTCTTTGAATATTATTAGGTGTTAATTTCGGTCGGAGCGTGGTCAAATCTATCATAAAGCCCTTCATTGGATTCATCGCCTTCATCGCCCCAACCGAAATTATCTCCTCATAATACTCAAAGAATGATTCCTTATTCCTTAAATAGACATTTTGAAGAATCAGTTCTCCAAAGACATAAGGCTTATTAGAAAACACGCGGTGAGTGTGAAATGAAACATACCAGATTCTTTGGAAGAATTTTAGGGCAAATCACAAATTACATATATTAAAAATATCTATTGATTTTTAAAAAAAATAGAAATGTTTATCTCTTTTTTTTTTTAGAATAAGAATGGATAAAACCTTAGTTGCCGAAAAGGACTATTTGATGAGTTCGAATAATAACCGACCATCTATATAAAGAATATCAAGTATCTTCACAATAAGCAGGATTTGTGGGTGTCCTTTATCGGAGGATACAGATAAAGCACGGGTTCAATATAGAGGGGCCCTCATCGGGTAACCTAGATATAATGGACAGGTATATGCCAAAGTGCTCGTGTACCGATAACTAACCTTTCGGTGACGGGTGACTATATAGTCGATTCCTTGGTCGTATCAACATCCATCAAGTACGATTCCCTCCATTTCGTACGGAAATGGATTGCAATTCATAGCTCTGGTGAAACTGACAGGACCGAAATCTACACGCTCCGTATATCGATTGGTCGAAACCTTCAACCTATATCAAATCGCGGACCGGACTGCACGAAATAGTCATGTTAGACTCAAATTCTACCTAACGTATTAATCATCGGTACAATATAATTTAGTTAATCTGTTAATTGTTCTAACATTTTACATTTACTAAAAAGGTGTAGCGGCTTTTCCCATTATTTCGCCTACACCTGCGGCTGAATGGAAAGTAGATGCAGGTACCTGTCGAAATATTATTTCCGAAACCTAGGAACTGATTTTATTATGGTGTCTGTATCCGCTAATTTGTCATAATTCAGGAAACCTGCATCGAGAAATGAATATACAGTACTGTGTATAAAGTCATTTGATATTCTAAACTGTGATAACTTCCAGCATCATGCAATGATTGTAAGTTTAAACAGAGTGCAGTGTTACGGAAGAGATCTATTTATGGATCAATATATATGGCTATGTACATGAATGCGTTAGAAAAGTCACGAATTGAAATATAGGCCTAATTTTCAGTCCAAAACCACGTCAAATCAAAATTAATTCAATGTATTTACATCTTCCAAGTATTATTCCCTCTATTTCTTACGGAAACTTATAGTTAATTCATAGCTCTATAGAAACAACCAGACTGAAATATACACGCCCCGTTTATCGATTGGTCGAAATTTACAGCGGCTGAAACTGACAAGAAAGTGACAACTGAAATTGACACGCCCTGTTTATTGATTGGTCGAGACCTACAACTACATGTACCTAAGAAAAATCACGGACTGCACGAAATATTCATGACGGTGTCAGACTGATGATTTGGCTGTTTCCATTAGTTAACGTTCTTATGTACATTAACAGTAATTAAGTGAATTTTACTTACTTATACGCCCAATTTACTAATTAGTTAAAAGAAAGATTTTAATATAAACAATAAAATGCTTTCTTAAATGATTCATGTGGGTTATGAAAGTAGCGATCATTGCAGAAAAAATTTACATAACCCACTAACGCGGGTGATGTATTTTGTCTGCAATGTCGCTACCTTCATATCCCGAATGAATCACCAAAAAAGGCATTTTATTGTTTAAGTAATCGTATACTACAATACCGGTAGAACAATTTTAATCAGATTTCTTTGGTTTAAAGTTGTTCTAATACTCAAATATCAAACTTTTTTAGCATCCTAAATTTTTCCTACATCTGAAATTTTAATGATGTGTAATATAATTAAGACTGTTTTAACCCGATTGAGTAATTTGAGTATCTTTTAATTAGAATTTAAATATTATATAAATAGTGCCTGTTTGGGAGGGTAACAGTTGAAATTGACACCCCGAGAAAACCATTGTCAACCGACGCGAAGCGGAGGTTGACAATGGTTTTCGAGGGGTGTCAATTTCAACTGTTATCCTCCCAAACAGGCACTATTTATTTTGTTATACTGAATGTCTTTTTTAAAAATTTTAAGAAAATTTTACTGCTTTTATATAGGAATAACGTGAATTCTACAGCGAACCGTACGCGCATAATTTTCGCGCATGTAACATTTTTTAATGTTACCCGTTGCCAAGTGCGTTGCTAACGCTGAGGGTAATAGTAAATATTATTAACTGCGTCTTAACCAATCAGATTTCAGTATTTAACATGAAAGTATAACAATTTTTAATGTTACCCGTTGCCAAGTGCGTTGCTAACGCTGAGGGTAATAGTAAATATTATTAACTGCGTCTTAACCAATCAGATTTCAGTAATTAACATGAAAGTATAACAATAAACATTGTTATACTTTCATGTTAATTACTGAAATCTGATTGGTAATAGTAAATATTATTAACTGCGTCTTAACCAATCAGATTTCAGTAATTAACATGAAAGTATAACAATATATAAATAGTGCATGTTTGGGAGGGTAACAGTTGAAATTGACACCCCGAGAAAACCATTGTCAACCGACGCGAAGCGGAGGTTGAAAATGGTTTTCGAGGGGTGTCAATTTCAACTGTTATCCTCCCAAACAGGCACTATTTATTTTGTTATACTGAATGTCTTTTTTAAAATTTTTAAGAAAATTTTACTGCTTTTATATAGGAATAACGTGAATTCTACAGCGAACCGTACGCGCATAATTTTCGCGCATGTAACATTTTTTATTGTTATACTTTCATGTTAAATACTGAAATCTGATTGGTTAAGACGCAGTTAATAATATTTACTATTACCCTCAGCGTTAGCAACGCACTTGGCAACGGGTAACATTAAAAAATGTTACATGTGCGAAATTTATGCGCGTACGGTTCGCTGTAGAATTCACGTTATTCCTATATAAAAGCAGTAAAATTTTCTTAAAATTTTTAAAAAAGACATTCAGTATAACAAAATAAATAGTGCCTGTTTGGGAGGATAACAGTTGAAATTGACACCCCTCGAAAACCATTGTCAACCTCCGCTTCGCGTCGGTTGACAATGGTTTTCTCGGGGTGTCAATTTCAACTGTTACCCTCCCAAACAGGCACTATTTATATATTGTTATACTTTCATGTTAATTACTGAAATCTGATTGGTTAAGACGCAGTTAATAATATTTACTATTACCAATCAGATTTCAGTAATTAACATGAAAGTATAACAATGTTTATTGTTATACTTTCATGTTAATTACTGAAATCTGATTGGTTAAGACGCAGTTAATAATATTTACTATTACCCTCAGCGTTAGCAACGCACTTGGCAACGGGTAACATTAAAATTGTTATACTTTCATGTTAAATACTGAAATCTGATTGGTTAAGACGCAGTTAATAATATTTACTATTACCCTCAGCGTTAGCAACGCACTTGGCAACGGGTAACATTAAAAAATGTTACATGCGCGAAAATTATGCGCGTACGGTTCGCTGTAGAATTCACGTTATTCCTATATAAAAGCAGTAAAATTTTCTTAAAATTTTTAAAAAAGACATTCAGTATAACAAAATAAATAGTGCCTGTTTGGGAGGATAACAGTTGAAATTGACACCCCTCGAAAACCATTGTCAACCTCCGCTTCGCGTCGGTTGACAATGGTTTTCTCGGGGTGTCAATTTCAACTGTTACCCTCCCAAACAGGCACTATTTAAATATTGTTATACTTTCATGTTAATTACTGAAATCTGATTGGTTAAGACGCAGTTAATAATATTTACTATTACCCTCAGCGTTAGCAACGCACTTGGCAACGAGTAACATTAAAAAATGTTACATGCGCGAAATTTATGCGCGTACGGTTCGCTGTAGAATTCACGTTATTCCTATATAAAAGCAGTAAAATTTTCTTAAAATTTTTAAAAAAGACATTCAGTATAACAAAATAAATAGTGCCTGTTTGGGAGGATAACAGTTGAAATTGACACCCCTCGAAAACCATTGTCAACCTCCGCTTCGCGTCGGTTGACAATGGTTTTCTCGGGGTGTCAATTTCAACTGTTACCCTCCCAAACAGGCACTATTTATATATTGTTATACTTTCATGTTAATTACTGAAATCTGATTGGTTAAGACGCAGTTAATAATATTTACTATTACCAATCAGATTTCAGTAATTAACATGAAAGTATAACAATGTTTATTGTTATACTTTCATGTTAATTACTGAAATCTGATTGGTTAAGACGCAGTTAATAATATTTACTATTACCCTCAGCGTTAGCAACGCACTTGGCAACGGGTAACATTAAAAATTGTTATACTTTCATGTTAAATACTGAAATCTGATTGGTTAAGACGCAGTTAATAATATTTACTATTACCCTCAGCGTTAGCAACGCACTTGGCAACGGGTAACATTAAAAAATGTTACATGCGCGAAAATTATGCGCGTACGGTTCGCTGTAGAATTCACGTTATTCCTATATAAAAGCAGTAAAATTTTCTTAAAATTTTTAAAAAAGACATTCAGTATAACAAAATAAATAGTGCCTGTTTGGGAGGGTAACAGTTGAAATTGACACCCCGAGAAAACCATTGTCAACCGACGCTTCGCGGAGGTTGACAATGGTTTTCTCGGGGTGTCAATTTCAACTGTTACCCTCCCAAACAGGCACTATTTATATATTGTTATACTTTCATGTTAATTACTGAAATCTGATTGGTTAAGACGCAGTTAATAATATTTACTATTACCAATCAGATTTCAGTAATTAACATGAAAGTATAACAATATATAAATAGTGCCTGTTTGGGAGGGTAACAATGTTTATTGTTATACTTTCATGTTAATTACTGAAATCTGATTCGTTAAGACGCAGTTAATAATATTTACTATTACCCTCAGCGTTAGCAACGCACTTGGCAACGGGTAACATTAAAAAATGTTACATGCGCGAAAATTATGCGCGTACGGTTCGCTGTAGAATTCACGTTATTCCTATATAAAAGCAGTAAAATTTTCTTAAAAATTTTAAAAAAGACATTCAGTATAACAAAATAAATAGTGCCTGTTTGGGAGGATAACAGTTGAAATTGACACCCCTCGAAAACCATTGTCAACCTTCGCTTCGCGTCGGTTGACAATGGTTTTCTCGGGGTGTCAATTTCAACTGTTACCCTCCCAAACAGGCACTATTTATATAATATTAAAAATATATGATGTTTACAAAAATGGTATCTGTAGTAGTCGAAATTGTATATTAATGCGCTCTACCTCTTTGCTGAAAGAAAGATGTAAATATATTTAAACAATATATTTACATCTACCAAGTATTATTCCCTCTATTTCTTACGGAAACTTATAGTTATAATTCATAGCTCTATAGAAACTATCGATTGGTCGAAATCTACAGCGGCTGAAACTGACACGCCCTGTTTATCGATTGGTCGAAACCTACAGCAACCTAAGAAAAATCACGGACTGCACGAAAAAAATCATGATATCAGACTCCAAATTTCACAGGAGAACGAGTTGGCCGTTTCTATTAGCCAACCTACTTTTGTACATTAACAGTAATTTAGTGAATTTTACTAACTTTTCATAATCAATTTATTAATAAGTTAAATGAAAGATGTTAATATAAACAATAAACTGATTCATGCCTGTTATGATCATTGCAGGAAAAAAAATTGCCCAACCCACGTTTTTCTGCAATGTCGCTACCTCCATATCCCGAATGAAACGCCAAAGAAAGTATTTTATTGTTTTAACAAGTGAAAAGCTGTCAATGCGACAGCAAACCGGGTTTTCATTTATGTGAATAATCCATGTCAACCCGTATCCAGTGAAATGGAGTACCCTATATGCAATATTTTGCCAAAAAATGACCAAGTTCAAAAGCTGGATTTTTTTCTTGAATTATCGGAAATCAAAATCCTAGCAATATGCTGAAAACAGTAGGAGTTATCCGTACAACGAGGGTACCCTTTTGGCTGCCGCCCGCCTTTTTCATAACCGGATTTTTCCGTTGGAAAACCCGGTTAAAAAAATGCTTTCTTTGACGATTCATGCGGGTTACGATGGTAGAGATCACTGCAGATCTTTGTTATTTTTACATATCCCACGTTATAAGCCTTATTTTGCTATGTCACCACCATCATGTCCCGCATGAATCACCAAAGAAGGCATTTTATTGTTTAAGTAACTGCCTTCCAACTTGACAGAGGAAACTCACAATTCGACAAATTGATTTTTTTTAAAGTTTTTAATATCTGAGAAATACATATAAAACATGGAAGGACAAAACAGGGGAGAAAACTGCTGCTACATGGTCAGCTCCTGCAAAAACCAAACAAGGAAAATCAGTCAAATTACAAAAGTCTTGATGTTTCATAAATACTGTTCAAAATAAGTAATAGGATAGCAGTGCACATAAAATCTGAGATGTTTCAGTTTTGAATGAAATTAAAAATACAAACCATAATAGCATTGACAATGTCGTTACTATTGTTCCGAAGTGCTTTGACGGCCTTTGACCGGGAGACGTTGGCCTGTGACATGACCAGTTCAATGTCTTTGCTCTCAACTCCTGTCTCATCCACCTACACAAACACAAAACTAAGAAATGATTCACTTCATCACCTCAAACGCCTTAAAGGCAAATACACAGTACATTCTTCTATTATGTTTAGTGCTTGCATCAGTCTTTGGCTTGACATAACAGCATAGTTATCAGCATCTATCGATATGTTGGGGAAAGTTCTCTCATCATCACAAGCATTCAACAAAATAGAAGAAAATCCAAAAGTGTTTGAAAGTTGAAAAATCATTACATACAGCTATTCTGACAACATTAATGTAGCCTTAATCCTTTTCACTATAAGCAATTAATTTCTGTGTACACGACCTATACATTCTTTGCAGTGTTCAGTTTACCTGCATTCAAAGTTGCCACACTTTAAAAGGTCTTTAAAAATACACAACACTTGACCATTTCATATTATTAACACTAGTGTTTTAAAATCAACGTATGTATCAACTCTACTTAGCCTATTGACAATTTTTATCTTTTATAATATTCAGTATTCCTTAAATGTTTCATTACCAAAATTAATAAATTTTTCACTATCAATATCACACTGCGATTTTTTTTTAACATGTTTAGTGCCTGCATCAGACTTTGGCTTGACATAACAGCATAGTTATCAGCATCTATCGATATGTTGGGGAAAGTTCTCTCATCATTGCAAGCACATTTATCTTAACCTTTTTTTTATCATTTAGAAGCTACTTGAATCAGGTTTTACAATATAGAAGTCCTTTATCAAGGTTTAACACCTTTCTAAAGCCAAGGTAAATGTTTTCATACCATAAAAAATTCCATACAGGGGTACTACAGGACACTGAACACTTGATTTACAATAAAGTGGTAAGTCTTTTTTTTAAATTAACGATACACAGATTTTTTTTTTTATCTTTTTTCCCCTAAGTCAATCTTATTAATAGTTGTTATAAAGATTTTGTAATTATTTCTTATTATGGGATGAATAATTTTGAATGCCTGCCTGTTAAACTTCAAATCAACAAATTTTTTAGGATTCATAATTTTTTTTTTTTTTTTTTTTTTTGTGTGCCTGCATCAGAGACTTTGGCTTGACATAACAGCATAGTTATCAGCATCTATCGATATGTTGGGGAAAGTTCTCTCATCATCACACGCACACATTTTATTAAGCAAAAAGATTTCTCCACTTAAGTACTCGGAGTATGAAAGTTTGTTGGCATAATTAAATACTTGGCCTTACTGTATTTGTTATCAGAGTGGTACATGGAAGTATATGGTATAAAACATTTATGATAAGCTTTAAACTCTAAATTAAAGTCCTGAATCTGCTACCTCTTCTTATTTATTCAATGATCATATAAATTCAGTTCTGTAAGACGCTTGTTTCATTCACATAAACCCTAACTCCCCAAGGTGTAGTAAACAAAAGCATGTTTATGTTCACTTTTTCTCGGAATGTCATGGTGAATTACTGTAATAATTCAATTGCATATTTATGTATTGTTTGTATATTTCCAAGAATTTGTATTCATTTATAGAACTGCGTTCCCCTACTTTCTTATGACATATACATTTTGTATGCCATTTAATACATTCATTCAGTGAATTTTATAAGACCTGGTCAATAATTAAAAAGAGTGCCTGCATCAGAGACTTTGGCTTGACATAACAGCATAGTTATCAGCATCTATCGATATGTTGGGGAAAGTTCTCTCATCATCACAAGCAATTTTAAGCAAAAGATTTCTCTACTTTAAGTACTCAGAGTATTAAAATTTGTTGGCATACTTAAATACTTGGCCTTACTGTATTTGTTATCAGAGTGTTACATGGAAGTATATGGTATCAAACATTTATGAAACACAATTAACTCTAAATTACATGTAAAGTCCTGAATCCGCTATCTCTTCTTATTTATTCAACGATCTTTCATGCATATAAATTAAGTTCAGTAAGACATTTGTTTCATTCACATAAACCCTAACTCCCCTAGGTGTAGTAAACAAAAGCATGTTTATGTTCACTTTTTCTTGGAATGTCATGGTGAAAAACATACTTATGTATGGTTCGTATATTTCAAGGAATTTGTATTCATTTACAGAACTGTGTTCCCTAACTTTCTTATGATATATACATTTTGTATGCCATTTAATACATTCATTCGGATAATTTTATAAGACCTGGTCAATAATCATATGAGTGCCTGCATCAGAGACTTTGGCTTGACATAACAGCATAGTTATCAGCATCTGTCGATATGTTGGGGAAAGTTCTCTCATCATCACAAGCATCAATTTTTAAATTTTTGTCTTAGATAATCCAAAAGCAAATTTTAATTTTTTATGCACACTTATTCATTGTACATGTATTTTCAAAACAATTTTTTTGGTTTATTCAATTTTTTTCAATAAACTTTTTGTTTTAGATTTTTTCCTTTCACCACACCTTCATACATACACTCACAAAAGTAAATTATTATCATGAAGTGTCAATACCCAGAAAAAGTTTTTCAAACTGTAAAATATTACTTTACAGCAGATTTAAATTAGCTCCACCTATTTTTTCTTCAAAAAACCATTTTTGCCTATTCCAAATTTGCTCAGACAGTTAAAACTTGTTTTTAAACAACTCTACTGGCCCACTGTCACTGTAGGCAAAATATGTTGACTTATACAAAAAAATAATAACAATCAATGAAAAGAACACAGTTGTTTGCTTCCAAAATGTGTTACTGAACTTGCATCTTTAAACTGGTCATTTCATATCTCAAGTAGATTTTACTTGCCCAAAAGCATCATGGTATGTTTGGTAAACAAATATTTGTTTTGAAAGGTAACTTCAAAGAAGGGGGGAAGCTTTAATATCTGCTTGCATCAGAGATTTGGCTTGACATAACAGCATAGTTATCAGCATCTGTCGATATGTTGGGGAAAGTTCTCTCATCATCACAAGCAATTTTAAAGCTCTTCCCACACAGTGTGCATTTCAACAGAGTAACTATGTACAAGTATTGCAATTGCTTATATTGGGATGAAATCTTCATTCTTTTATAGACACATGTTGGAGATAAGGAATGTAATTTTAGAAACTTATCAATGTGGTATCAAAACAGCTCCTTCTGACATATATATGTCAGGGACGGGTACATTACCTCTCCCTCATCCTCCGATTCCTCTGGGATGGGTTGGGACACAGTGCTGGAGACTTCTCCTCCCAAACCAGCGGGGTTCTCGGGGGTCTTGAATTTCTCAGCAGCTGCCATCTGGGCTTGTTGACTCAGATCTTCAATCTAAAGCAAAAGATTTTTCTTGTTAGAAAGTATACAAAAAAGACTAACTTCATTCATTGATAATGGTGTGGGTTTATCCTTCTTGCTATTCTGAAGAAAAGGAAAGCAAATTAACAATTTATTGTGAAAATCCCTAATGACTGAATAAGCATAACCCTAAATTTGGCAGTGGTAAGCTTCCTTTAAATGTTGTTAAAGATAGAGTAGCTATATTGTGTAACATGGACAGGAGACTGACTGTGTACATAATATAACCAGTCAGCACTATGGTCCTGTAGTTAATCTGGCCTCTGTACTGCTTGTGTGGATGCACCCTTCCTCAAATAAAACATCTGAGTCCAGGTACATACAACAGAATCATTCTACACACAGTATCAGTACAGAGGCATCCTGGGCAAACTAATAACACAACTATCTTATTAAAGGAACATTATGATGCAATTTTTTTAATAGTTTGTGAAGAGATGTGTTCAAGTTTGAGTAATTGTACATCACTTGGTCTCACCTTGGCCTCACCAAACACGATGTATGTGTCTGAAGCAGGACTTTTGTAGACATCAGGACGATTGATCACAAATAAAATGTTTTTGGATTTCCTGATTGTTACTCGTGTTACACCTTGAATTTGTTTCAGACCTATGTAATGAAAAAAAAATAAAGAATGGAAATAAACTAAAATATCATATCCCATCAGACTCATAATTCACATGAAGTTAACTCCATGCAGACAAATTTAATTTAAGGTGGATCTTGACATGATAACTCAATGTTACCTCTGCACAGTATTTTCCAAGATTTCAGCAGCAAGACCTGATGCTTACTGGCATATTAAACCTTTATATATTTTCAATAATTCATTGTTTTTACCTAGCTTAAATATGCCTTGACAAGCAATGTTTAACAAATCTTTGACATACCTTTTCTTATTCAACAGACATGCCTTTGTCAACCTAGTGTACAATGATGCCTTACCAAGCTTAGACATGGCTTTCCTGGCCTTCTTTTCACTACGGCTCTGCTTAGCTTTACTAACGAGTTCCTCTGGGATACCTGCAGCAGCAGCCACCTGAAATATATCATACCACATATTACAAATCAACCTCTGATAACCTATCTTTACATTCATTAGAAGGCAATGTTAATTGATATAAATGGACTGATGTCACTCCTTACCTGGCTCTGTTGCTGAAGGTCACCGTCCTCCAGTTCAGGGACATCGTCGTCACTGTCTGACTCTGTCCCAGATCCTGAAGCATCTTCAGGCTTGGTGTCTTCTACAGGTTTCTCTACTGCTTCAGTTGGCATTCTAAAAACCAAATTTTACACTTTAAATTTTGATAATGATTTACAATATTTTCAATCTTAATTAATTATTAAATGATAAATATCCAGGGGGATCAACCACTGATTTATCGTAAATCAGTGGTTCCTTGGATTATATTACAACTGCAATTGTACGTCATGTTTCTTCATTTCTTTACTTCAAAACCAATGCGTTACTTATTTAAACAAGCAATAAATCATCAATTTCATTGTAAGTTGATTAATTTCTCCTTCCTACCGAATTTGGCAATGTTTGGGCAGTTTTAAGTGAATATTTCCACGGTCCCGCTTCGTTACATATTTTAAAGTCTCTAATCAGTAAAATATATGAAATCGTTACAAAAATCAGAAGCATGAAACATTTCTTTCTCTTCTATACTGCTTTAATGACGAAAACTGTTCAAAACTGCTACGATTTTGGTCGATTGAATAATGGATACTCACATGCTGTGTTTGTTCTGCTTTCGATGGCTGAAAAAGGAAGTGTTATCTACCAAACTTCCGGCAGGTGAGTGGAACTCTTTTTAGAGTGGAGGTGGGTTTGGCGGCTTGACAACACAGAAAACAGACAAAAACACGGGTTTTGAGATAATTTCTTCTGATCAGGTAAGTGTTGATTACACATTTTCTGAGAGTCTTGTCTGGGATGTTTTCAGTAAAAGAAATATTGAACTGTTAGGATAACGAGTTATGTCCATTTATTGCATGAAAATGAATAATTAGATCGCTTAATTATGAGTTTGGACACGTTCAACTCCTCAAATTGAAGATTTATACACTTGTATTCATCAGGTAGAACTTTTAAATAATTCAGATCACTACAGTAAATAAATAAATATACACAATATCAGTTTAAGCTTCAGAATGCAGCACCGTTATCCAATGGTAACTCCATGTGTACAGGATCACACATATTAAAACTAAATATACATGCATGGCTACCTACATGTACATGAATATATACATATTTCATTTTTGGTTTGTATTAATTAACCTGTAAAAGTGCTATTTTGGTCAAATACACTTGAACAGAATTTGATTTTTGAATTTCTCCTGATTCATTTATCTCATAAAATTGAGACTTGGTATACACATGTATGATATAGTATATGGAAATTCCGTAGCCTAAATACAGAGTTACAGTATATAATCTTTGATTATAAGATGTAGGATATGCTTAATAAAACAAAATCTGGATTTTATAAAACTTTTATTTATTGCAGTAATCATCAGCCACCATGCCCAGTGCTGGGGCGGTTTGTCCTCCACTGATTGTGCCGGTCAGGCGACAAATTCCAGGCCTCGCCACCAACAAGATAGACACCACCACACTAATAGAAATCACCACAGGTAATGGGTCATTTCATTGAAATCTCTCAAACACCAGCAGATTGATAGAGATAACCACGTCATGTAATGGAGCAGAGGTCTTGCTCCAACTAACTGCTGTATTAATTCTGCTTAGTAAAGTTTGTGACAATAATAAGTTACATGTCTTGAAATATTGTGCTTAGTTAAAGTGATTGTCACAACATCACTATTTAGGGCAACTTGAACAACATGTATGTAATAATTACACAAAACAGCATGCAGATGATTTGAAAAAAAAAATTCATACAGTAACGGTACAAAGAATTTTCTCTCACTTCTTCTTTATAAAAGATTTTAAGAAATTTTGTATGTTTTATTAAGAATCATACTTTTTTTTTCAGAAACACCTGACTGCAAAATATATTTCACATCAGATGGGTCAAAACCAACTCCTTTCCAAAGGAAAATTGGAGGACGTGAAGTGACCTTTAAATATACAGCTCCTTTCACTCTAAAAGCAGGGAAACGCACACTCAAAGCTGTTGCTGTAACTAGGTATTGTATATAGAACAAAACTAAATTGAGTGCATGAACTCATCTATAGTCAATTGTATATGTCAGAATTTTATTGTCTGATTTTTAAAATCAATCCTTGTACCATTATGATGTATATTGTATAAAACCAATTTACTTAATCAAATTTATGAAAATTCTATATCGAGATCTGTTCAATAGCTAGAATATTATGATCAAGTTTTCCTCTACATACTCCTGCATTATTAAAATACATATGTCAATACAGTAGTTACAACTAAGGTTTATTGTAAGGTCTTGTCGGTGGAAAGTACCTTTATATATATGTACAATACTGTAATACAGTGTTACATTGTTCTACACAGGGATGGAGTCCGCGAGAGTGATGTCATGTCTAAACAGTTTATGGTGGAGGAGGCAGGCCGGGCCACCTTGACAGATACCTCCACAGACTGTTACTCCACCGAGGAATACACCAGCTTCTTTGAGACCTCTGACATAGACACAGACACCACCTTCAAATCATCCTCCAGCGCCTCCACCCTCAAAAACAAAAGGAAACCGAAAAAGGTTAACCTATGTGTTAGAATGAATTAAATAGTTCACTACCCAAAATAGCCTAGTCTAGGAAGTCATGATCATTGAGAATGTCAAAAAAAATTCTGACTCATAAAAGAATTGGTTTTATTTGTAGAGCAAATCTCCAAGCAGGGCTAAGTCTCCTCTCCGGTCCTCACTGCGTTCCTCATTGAGGACATCACAAAACAGGGTCCCAAAGGAGGCATGGGCCAGCAGCCAGAACTACGATGACCTCGGTGCAGAAGATGGACGTCACAGTAAGACACCCTGAAACATGTTATCCATAATTGGAAACGTAAAGGATTTTCTATCAAATATCTATCCTTGATTTTTTTTCTTATATACCAGTACACTGTATCATTTTGAATAATATTTTTCTTGTCTTTTAATGTTAGGCTATTCAATGATGCAAAAATCTTACCCATCTTTCTTTCTATCTATTTATCCATCCTATCACATCTACCAGTTGGTAGTTAGTAAATGTATGAAATTCAGTTGTGTGCCCTCGTATTTCAGGTCCTCCACAGCCCCCAATGCCTGAGGGACCCTTCAACCCAACCAACTACTCCGGTACACAGATTAATGTGTGGGGAGCCCCTCCAGGCTCCTGGCCAGGGATGAACGCTAACAACGGGGCGGTCACTTTCGGAGTCCCTGTGCCAAACAACCCCTACCCCTCTCAGACTGGCTTCCTCACGGAGAACATGATCAATGTAAGGAGCAACTGTTTCTGACAGGAATGTTCTTACATCCTTAGTTCAGATGTGTGTTTACTTAATATTAGTATTTTTGTATCACACAACTGTAAAACTGTTTGCATGGATGATCGACTCCATTAACATATAAAGCTCATATGAGGAACAATTACTTTGCATGTTTATAATATACATTAATTTAGGCATGTATTTTATTCATCAAGGTATATCCTGCATGCGCAGTTAAACTCACATGTCAGTAACAGCAAATAGAAAGTAATCTGAAAGACTAGAATCTAGAAATTAACCTGATAGAGTCTACAAAATGAGAGGAGTTATCTTAATAACTATCGTTATTATTTTCATGTTTCTGTCGTTGATAATTGGCTGAATACTTCACACTGTAGAACTGTAACCCAGAGAGCCGCCACGTGACTGTGGGAGACATAAGGCAGATGATGAACAAACGACCCAAGGCCATAGAGGAGCCACCAAGGGAGCCACCAAAAGCCATCGAGCTCCCCCCAGCCCCAAAGGAGCCAGAACTACAGGCAGTTAGCCCAGGAAATGGTGAACATATGTTGTAATGTTTTGTTATTTGACAATCAGATTTAGTTCTAGCAAGTGAGAAGTTCAATTTTAATCAGACTGGAAAATTTAGGGACATGAAAAGAATTCATAATTGGAGTATGTGATACATGATAATTCTTATTTTCTTTGGGCATTTCTTTTAATTATACATGTACAAATAAGCATTCAAGAACTTTTGTTAATTCTTTATAGGGGACTTCAAAGGCAACATCAGACACATATATGCCCACATGTTGGAGTTTGCAAAGGATAACAGAGATTTTCGATTAAGAGTCGCAGAACCAAAAATTGGAAGAGTAAGTATTGGCTGTCTAATAACTCTATTTAAATATAACTTCTCTCTGATAAATTAATGCAAGATTTTTATATTTATATAAACTTACCGGAAATTTAAGCAAATTTGAGGTCAAATATAAAAGTATGCTGATTTTATTTTTAGATGCATGAAGCCAAATTGGAAGACGAAGGAGATTGTTACAGAGTAACATTAGTGATGGGAAAACCTGGCGTTCCAAGTGAGTGAAGCATATAACGGAATGGTTGCATGCACATGTACTTCACTAGACAGGAAACATCAATGGTCACTGTCTAGCTAATCTAAAACTGTGTGAAATCTTGTAAACACTGAACAATCACCTCAATCTGTTCCAGATTTGTTTTTTGTCACAATGCTTTTTTTTAATAAATATCATTTGTTATCTTTTTTTTAAAGTTTATGAAAGTTGAATAAAATCTATTTTAATCTGGGTTGTTTTTCATATGATAATAGGAGGATCACTACGCAAACCTCCCAAAGTAGAGACCAAACCCAAGAAGCCCCCAACATCTCAATCCTTTGCTGAAAAGAAAAAGACCCCTCCCAAATCTGACCCTTATTTTGCAATGGAAACAGAAGATCTTCCGGTATAAAAACTGTTTCTAATTCCTGGATATAAGATTTGAAAGATCGAAGCAAAATTTTCTGTTTATTAATTATTACATTATTACAAATGTAACTTACACCTAGAGGTATTTCAATTGCCAAAAGTCAATCTTCTTGGAATTTTGCAATGGAGAAGTGCTCTTCATAAAATTCTGTTGTTTATTACTAGGTTGAAGGGACAGTGAAACCTTATGACAAATTCAATGCTGAACAAGATGCAGAAGTCTTAAGGGGAGCAATGAAAGGTCTAGGTAGGAATGGATTCCACAGTTAACAGCCTTATATAAGGCTATGCATTAAGGATTTGATTAATATTCTACTTGACCTTTAATCTTTTGAAAGAGTATACATCAATATACTCTAAACAAAAAGCCAGTTTTGCTTACACTGAAAACCATATGGGTCAATTTGCTAAGTTTTTCTTGTTTTCATGAATAATTTTAGCACGAATGCTCTATTCTGATGGTCTTGATATATCATTGATGGACTGAGAATAATTTATAGATATTCTTACATCTCAATAAAAAATCATTGAGGTGGCCCATGGTCAGTTAAGAAGAGCAAGCCAAATTACACGTAGTCGTTGATTTCTGACGATGGCGTAATAGTCAGCTTTTCTATAATACATGTAAACAATATCACATACCAGCAAATTATATCACATACCAGCAAATTATATAGGAAGTATTAGGAACTACTGTCAGGAAAATAGGGTATTGTTATGTTAACTTTATTTTCTTCATAGAAATATCTTGTTTTTTGGTGCATGATTAAATGGCATTCTGGGATTATGTCCACAGGTACAGATGAAGATGCCATTACAAACATTCTAGCCTACCGCTCCAATCCCCAGAGGCAGGAGATAAGGAAGGCATTTAAAACCATGTTTGGAAAGGTCAGATACATATGTAGCTTTTAAGCGAACTTAAGTGAAGATCTCTCTTTAAAACATATTCCCATCATAGTTTTTCCAACACTTGTGACACTGTAATATGGCATTACAGGACCTGATAGAAGAGCTGAAGAGTGAGCTGAGCGGCCATTACCTCGACGCCTGTAAAGGGTTACTGATGGCTCCTGTTGAGTTTGATGCATATCAACTTCGTAAAGCCATTAAGGTTAAAATTTGTACTCAGATTCAATAGTGATACTCTGTACTCCTATTAATTCAACCATTTCCAAAGACTTGCTTGACTGTTTACTGTTGTAAATCATGTTAAATTCATTCATTGATTGCTGTATCAAGTCATAACTGATTTTAATTTCTCATGCAGGGTCTAGGCACAGATGAGGATGTGTTGATTGAGATCCTTTGTACCAGGTCCAATGCCCAGATCAAAGAAATCATTAAAACATATAAAACATGTAAGTAACTTCTAATTGAGCTAATTTAGTGAGCTGTTCCATAACTGTAGTGTGTATGTTGAACAAGTATTAATAGTTTGTTGGGTTGTTTTTAGTGTTTAACAAGGACCTGGAGAAAGATATTATAGGCGACACATCAGGACATCTGAAGCGGTTACTGGTGTCCTTAGTGCAAGCTAGCCGAAGCGACAGCAAGGAGGTGGACCGTAACAAGGCCAAACAAGACGCCAAGGCCTTACTGGATGCCGGGGAGGGGAAATGGGGCACTGACGAGTCACGGTTTAACGTCATTCTCGCTTCACGCAGCTATCCACAGCTTCGAGCAACGTTTGACGAGTATGAGAAAATTTCAAAAAAGAAGATGGAGGAAGCCTTGAAAAGCGAGATGTCAGGAGATCTACTGAGAGGAATGCTGACTATCGGTAAAATGAGGGTTTATATTTTCATGAAGGCACTTCGTTTAATATATGGTGTTCAACAGTTCAACCTATTATATAAAATTTGGAAAAACCAATTATTCATATCATATATAATGATAATGGTTTCAAAGACCAAAATAATAAACTACATGTTTTTTCTACAAGTGAAAAGGGTTCAGATATTTTTTTGCTTTGCCTGTCTAATCAATTTTCATTAATATTTCTAGTCCGATGTGTGAGGAACAAGGCAGCCCACTTTGCGTACCAGCTCCAGAAGACGATGAAGGGGATGGGCACTGACGACGATACACTTGTGAGGGTGGTGGTGTCGCGGTGTGAAATTGACATGGTTCAGATCAAGGAGGAGTTCCAGAAGATGACCGGCCAAACACTGGAACAGTATATTGCTGTGAGTACAATGCTTACCAGTATCATAGACACAGTATGCTGTAACTAATGTCTACATTGTGTATAATATTGGCTGTAGTTCGTGACTAGTCCAGCAAGAACATTTATATAGTAGTTGAGTTTGAGAATTTTTATCATCAAAAGCTACATTAAACATATGTGTATTTTATTGACAGGATGACATCTCTGGTGATTACAGGAACGTTATTCTTGCTCTGGTGGTGGGAGGACCGCCCCCAAATAATGCCTCCAAATGTAAGCCCAGCCCTCCTATATGACTAACATATAAACTGTCAAATAATGTGTTGCTGTTAAATTAAAATCGAACAACTCAAATTTGTCACAGAATATGAAAACATGGGATTAATGCCTACCATTCATTTAATGTATCTAACATATGGTATACCTTAAGAACGTACATGTCTAACGCGCTTGAGTTTATTGTTGTTTTCAGCTGGTAAAGGTTTTGTGGAAGCTGTGAAAAATAAAACAGAGGAGGAACTGGATGAAGAAGTCCGGATGGAATCGGAAGATGTCAAGGTAAATCACAGTACACAGCAACATATATATGGGCATATATACTGTAATTTGTATGTAAATCAGTTTAGTTATTAACAAGTCAGAACAATTAGTTTACATCAATATAACTATGTACATGTAAATTATGTTGGTAATTTAAGTGAAGGATAATGTCTTAATGTTATAAATGTTGATGATAAAACTATAAATCTGAAATTACGATTGACTCCACTCTTGATCTCTTTAACAGGAGGATCCTACTGTGAAGCCTGCGGAGAATTTCAATGCGGAGAGTGATGCTGAGGCGTTAAGGAAAGCAATGAAAGGATTCGGTGAGTTACAGCTGTCCTGTTTAATGAAATGTGGGGGACCTGAGTCAATATTATAAGTTTGTGTGAGGTTTTTCTCTGATCTAGTTTTTTCTGCCAAGGGAGAGTACTCTGATGAGAGTACTCTATCAGACTAAATGTGATTCAAAAATGGAGATGATTTATATTTATTTTCTTCATGTAATTAAGAACTTGCATCTTTTTCATTCAGGAACTGATGAGCAAGCCATCATAGATATTCTTGGATACAGATCAAATGCACAGAGGCTTGAAATTGTTAAAACATACAAAACTATGTTTGGAAAGGTATGTTGCCATAGAGTTATACACAAAGTACATAAAAGGGTTTTAACTTGACCTCAGATATCTAAGAAAATGTGCACTGTCTCATCATCTCAATAGTTGTAGAAAGTAAATATTTCCCACATTATCACTCTCCTGCAAATCATTTCTAGATCATTCTTGATAGTAAATTAAACTGTAAAATTGAGAGGTATAGCTAGTAAAACGTGGTTCAAGCCAACATAACAATTTCACGCTTACATCAAAATCAGTTTCATTCCCCTTTTTCATAAAGAGTATTATTAATTTATCAAATATATCTTATTAGGTCTTTAACAAATTAAAGTCATGCAGTCATCCCTTGCATTTGTTGTGAACTTGCTTTACCGTGTTATATGTGTCACTTTGCTATAAGTGTGTTTTATTATGTTTATATGTGTATAACCAGTTGTTGCCCTCTATGTAGGACCTGATCAAGGACCTGGAGGGGGAGCTGAGTGGGGGGCTGAAGGTTCTGTGTCGCGGTCTCTGTATGAGTCCTGAACACTTTGATGCCATGTGTCTCAACAAAGCCATCAAGGTAAGCTAGTATTACAGGTATCAAACCAATAAATAACAAGTGTTTTGTAATATTGAGTGTTTTGATAGTACTTCTGACAACCAATAAGTTAGCCTGTTTTAATTCATATTTATCATTTTTTTTAAGGGCTTGGGAACAGATGAACAGGTGCTTGTTGAGGTCATTTGTACAAGAACAAATGAACAGATCCGAAAGTTCAAGGAAACATACAAAAAATGTATGTTAAGTATACATCTATCTTAACAATTTATAATTCTTACACATGTATCAATAAAGCAATTTTTTTTCATCCTATTATGGTATTTTTATTTCCCATTTACATAATATTGTTTCGTTAAAACCATTGCATCATGAATTGCGAATAAAGATTCCAGAAAAAAAACACCAATTTTAAACTTTTATTGTAACCTTGTTATGTCCTTGACCTGTTACCTAACCTTGACCTCCGTGATTTTAGTGTATGGTAAGGAGTTGGAGGAGGATGTAGCGGGGGACACCTCTGGTCACTTCAAACGTCTACTGATTGGTCTCCTTCAAGCCGACAGAGATGAGAGCAAAGAATTTGACAGAAACAAAGCAAAACAAGATGCCCAGGCAATCTTTGAGGCCGGAGAAAAGAAGTTGGGAACTGATGAGTCACGATTCAATGTCATCCTGGTCTCAAGGAGCTATGCTCAGCTACGAGCCACATTCCAGGAGTATGCTAAGCTGGCCAACAAAGACATTGAGGACTCGCTAAAGAGCGAGATGTCAGGGGACCTGCTACAGGGAATGCTGGCCATTGGTATGTCTCAAATCTGAGAGCTCTCTTATATTGAACAAGAGAAGGGTGTCAGATATTTAGTACTGTTTTGATTAACATATGATACCAGTAAAATTAAAGATTCAATGCTGTTTCATGTGATTAACTCTAGTATCCTATTTCATATACCATCATAACTGTGTTTACCACCTTTTTTTTATTTAGTTCGCTGTATTCGGGGCAAGGCCTCCCACTTTGCAAAAGAACTGTACAAATCAATGAAGGGTCTCGGAACGGACGACGATCGTCTCTGTCGGGTCATCGTCTCTCGATGTGAAGTGGACATGGTGCAGATTAAGGAAGAATTCCAGAAACAATACAAGCAGACGCTGGCCATGTTTATTGCTGTGAGTATAAGTCAACAACTTACAGATAATGCAGTGTGGATGCATTTTTCATTGTATCTTCCTTTATATTGCCTTTATATTGCCTTTACAGTCTTAAACATGCTTACTTTGATCTGTGGTTTTAGGATGACATCTCTGGGGATTACAAGAATCTATGCTTAGCCCTGATTGGAGAATCTGCTCCCAAGGCAGAAAAGAAGGAGAAGAAAGGTCAGTGGGGAGTAGGGACCATCAGCATCGGTGTGATAGAACAAGTGTAGCCTTTTTATTTACCGGTATCTTTGTATGTGGGAAGGGGGCAGGGTATATCTTCATCATCACTGGTGCAAAAGAATACATATTGACTGTTCCTGGTTCGAAGAGGAAGGGTGCACCTTGTCAAAAGTGAATCTTATAAGATTGAAATTACCACACTCAGAATAGTCAATTTTCCTACTTTCCATGCAATGCTTAACAAATTTGTTCACAATCTAATTAAAATTAGATATCTAATTCAAATTAGATATTAGATCCGCTCGCTTAGTCGCTACACAAACATCGTTTGTGTAGCGAGTAAGCGAGCAGATCTAACATCTAATTTTAATTAGATTGATTTGTTCACAAACTAGTATCAATTATCATACTATCTTAGTCTTAAGGTGGTATGGGAAATATATCGATATTAATGGGGATTAAAGTACATTATAATTGAAATATTTTCACCTGTTAAGAATTTTCAAATTTTACAACATTTAATTGAAAAATATGTTTAAAAATGTTTGGAGAGGTAAAAATTGTAAAACCTTGAGCGGGACACAAACTCATGACTTACAGATTCCTAGTAAACCCTCTAACCCACTGCACTATGCTGTTAGGTGACATTCATGGGAAAGAAACTACTTATATAATTACACTTGGTTTTATTGTTTATTTCGATAAACAATACGTCACAACATGTAAGTGTCCCATACCACCTTAAATACTTGTGCAAGCAGAATATACTGGTAGATTTGATGCCATCAATGATGACTGATAAACCAGTACATACAGTATAGACACCATGGTTTGGGTTTTCTGATGATCTGTTGTTTTATTTCAGGTTGGTTTTCGTAGGCTTTCCTCTCTCCTCAGCGGTGTATATTCATCCCTAGCCTAGCTTTGGAGTCCCAATTCTTCGGTGCATAACACTTTCAACAGAGAAATCCATAACGTGACCTACCAATTATTTATCTTAGGGCTTTCATTGTTGTTTTACTATACACAAAGACTTTGTATACTTGTATCTACCTATGATTATATAGATAGATTTTATTATACCCCCGCAAACGAAGTTTAGGGGGGTATTTTGGTTTCACCCTGTCCGTCTGTCTGTCTGTCCGTCTGTCTGTAGACGCATCTTTGTCCCCCCTATAGAATTTTTCATTACTGCATGGAACAGTTTGAAAATTTGTACATATGTTGAACACCATCTGAAGATGTGCACCTGCAATTTTTTTTAAGATCAGACAAGATTTCATTTTCCTTATTCTATATATTGTACACTAATGTTGAAAAGTAAGGGAGGTAATCCTTACAGATTTTATTAATTAATTAATAGAAAACACTCTAAAATATATTTATATAAATACATCCAGATGGAGTTTTTTGTCTTTATGTCTTAATTAATAAAAAAAAATATTTTTTATAAGTATTCTATCAACTGACAATGCAAAGTTTTTGTTTGTCAATGATAAATTCTTAGGAGCTAATAAGAACATCAAAGACAAGTGTGGCTGAATTCATTTGTCCTAAGGGATCCATTATCTGAGCCATGGTTCAGATGGAGCATGTGTTTAGGGGAAATTGATAATCTGTAAAATGGGTGATGGTTTTGGGGCTATTTTAAAACGGTTTCATGTAAACCAAAAGGTCTATCATTATAAGGAAATAAATAATATAATTATTAATAAAGAAGTTAAACTATATTTAGAGGTTGTTTAAATGTATTTGTCAAGTAAATTGATGAAGTAACCCTATTGGGAATTAATTTAAACGAAATTCAAAATTACTGATATGATTGTAGTGTTTTGGCAATTTTAAAATTGTTTGTAATATTTTAAATTTTCTTTTTTACATATTTTTACATAGTATGGTAATAATGGTAATGTTTTGGGAGTTTATTAAATTTAACAAGTTTATCAAAGAAAATCATAGTCCTATGGGATCAATTTTCTGATATGGAGTTCCATTGTGCCATAGGAGAAAGTGAGGAAAATTTGAAACAACTAATTGCATCTGTCAAGACTCTTATTAGAAAGATATTGAAAGTTTTATCAACAGAAGAGCATTGCTTGGCTACCGGTATTTCTATTCACTGCAAAGGGAGGGGTTATTGTCATTTTGTTGGTTTTTCTTTAAATCAATTAAATTAAAAAAATATATCATCAAATACGTACATTTGTAAATGTATTACTGTTATAGATATGTATTTACAGTGAAATTCTGATAATTTTGATTTTAATTTTTCTTTGTTAACTAATTTTTTTTTTTTACAATTCTAGAATTTTTTTTTTTGTATGTGTTCCAAACCTTTATTATTCAATTCAATTATTTGTCCCATTTGAAATTAGCCTAGCGGGGGTATTAGTCCCATTAGGACAGTTCTAGTTTTGCATTGAGAAATATTACACAGGTACATTTATCATTCATCAATGTAATGTTGACGGGTAAATTGTTGTTAAATATATGATTTGGAGACAAATTAAGGTTGTAATTCATACCTATAACAGGACCTTATGATTGTACATGCTTGTATATCATAATGGCGAGGTTCAGAAGGATATTTGTATGTATACTTGTATTAGATTATATGTTGTTGTATTAGATTGGAGATAGACCTGCTCTTGCAGTGTATCGGTATTTAAACGATAGGATTTTTACAGTTGAACTAACCATTTTTAAGACTTAAATCAGTTATGTCCTCGATAGTTTTACATAAAGAAACTATATATAGTTTTAGTGGCATTTAGTCATTGATGGAAAATTGTGATGCAATATACTCAAGGTCTTGCTTCTATTTCTTAAAGCAAATTATGGAATGCATCTTTGAAAGACAAAGAGATCTGATCCAAATCCATTAGATAGTGGAAATGTAACAAAATAAAACTTCTGTCCGTAGAGCCAAACCACCATAGTTTGGTGAATTTAGTGGGTTGTTTTTTTTTTAAAGAAAGTTAACAAATATTTACAAAGCATTTAATTTATTTAAATGTTGTCTGAACTGTGATACGCTGTTTATACAATAGTAACTGTTTATATAACATAGTTTATAATAAATTAAAAACAAAGCTTTTCAATTGTTAGTTAGTCCATTGATACTACATGTACTTGTAGAGGATTCATGGCTCTACATCAAATATTAATCATAAAGCATTACAGAAAAATATGTCAGTTTGATGTTGAAATTAATTAAAATCCTTCCAGAAATTGGGGTTTAAAAATTTAATCCTAGCGAAATACTAGAAAATGAATGGGATTTAATTCAGGTTGAATAGGACATTTTAGGATAATAAAGTGGATTAATTAAAGTACTCTACATTCAATATATAATCACTGTTTTCGATTTTTAAACTGTACAAATAGAATTTAAATTTTCTAGAAAGTCAAAAATTGCAAAAAATGGGATTCGAACTCTTGATCATTGACCAATTTTGGACATCAATATTGTGCAAACATTTATTTTTTAAATTGTGCCGAAATTCATCGTTCATTTCGATAGAAAATACGTCATACAAGGGAGGTATCCCATACCTCCTTACTTCTAAAATTGGTTTCTTTGGAACATAAAACGATTGTTAATCAGAACTACGTAAGGATTCAAATTTTGAGATTGAATCAATGTCAACATCGCCCCAAAACGTTGTTAAGATTTTGCTTTTTCAATAATTTTTAACAAAAAATCTTCATCTAGGATAAAAAAGGCTGAGCAAAATTTGACAATTTTTAACAGTTTCGTAAAGTAACGATGGTGCATAAAGTTTAAAATTTATTAGTCATTTTTAAATCTTGATCAGCGGTATCACTTTATTCATTAAAACTTGTGGTTGAATTCCTTTATGATTGGCATCACCTAAAACGTCATTTGGTCCCAGACTAAAACGACGTTCAACGAATCACTTGATGGTCATCTAAATCTCTATTAACGTCGAGTGGCAAAAGACGATAACATGGCGAAAAATAAGCACGCCTATTTTTTTATAAATTATTCATAAACAATGTTTTGTTCTTGACAAAAAATACATCTTCGTGGCTTCTTGTATAACGATAAAACTACACCGCGGAGTAGATCCGACGTCACACCTTGATCAAGTGTATTTTGTCTGTCTCGTCTTCAGTGATCACAAGCGTGTCGCTGTTGACCGTGATAGCGTAGGGCCGCTTAACACCTTCACTCTTCCTCACCACCGTCCTCATCTTCTTCCCATCCTCCTCGTGCAAAGCGTGAACCTCGTTTACGTCCGGAAAAGATACGTAAAGCGTACTGTCGTTATCTGACGTCACGCAACACGGCATGCTGGGAAAACTTTGGTACCAGACAAGGTCGAGGTTGTCATCAAAGCAAATGACATGATTAGAGTCGGTGAAGTCGCAGACGATTATCTTGTCGCTATCCGTGGACGCTAGGAACATCGGAATAAGAAACAAAGGGGCGGATCCAGCGGGATTTCGATGGCCAAGAATTGTTTTCAAAACTTTCCCGTCGTCTGATATGATCTCGATTCCCGGCGGTTCCTCGCCGTCATAAAAAGAGACGCAGAAATTTCCATTTGACAACAGACAAATTCCAATGTACGACTTCTTTGTCCTGATTTGGTCTCTGATGTGTATTTTCTTTCCAAGTGAGATGTAGGCAATTTTACGTTTGAATAAGCGGGTGGCCGCTATTTCATCGTCCGACACGGCCGTCATTCGACAGATATTTTCTACTTTCATTGAATCGACGTAAGAACCATCCAGAAGGAAGCGTTGAACGACCCCGCTCTCTCCGTCACACGTCACGATGTACTTGTCCGTCATCACTACGTCATAATAATTGCTTTCCTCGTCGTTTGCTGTTTGTTGACCTCTGAACTGTAAATTGGATGCCTTCCGTAAAACTCCACATCGTTCTTTGCTGCGTATCATGCCTAACAACTGCTTGTTCGGTATAAAATCTAAGGGAAACTTCTGAGGTTTGGTTTCAAAAGATTCTTCGAATTTCTTTAATTCTTGTTTCTTTCTGTTGACTGTAACGAATTCTGTTAATAGATTGGGGATATTTTCGTCATCAAAATTTTTATTGAATACCAAATATCTTTTAGCTATTTCATCATGAAGCACACTATCACTTTCCGTGTCATTTACCACTTCAACTTCTGCCACTTTGGATTTCAATGCACCAAGATCTGCTTTGCACGCAGCATAAAAATCGTCCAAACTGGCTTCAAATGCGCTCATTTCGCTCAGTACTTCTTGCCGAGACTCAGAAATTCCGCTTCCACTCTGAAAGGTACGTCTGATTTTCTCTGACTTGAGATAAATTTTTTCTAGATCTCTGCTGTAGCTGATCAAGACGGGCATCACACGTTGGTAAGCCTTCTGGAGATTGACGCAGTCGCAGCTCGGCTTCCGGTGGTTTTCTACCGCGTTCTCCGCACTTGTCATCTCCTGACATCCGAAGCAGAAGAAATCCAGTCCCTCCCCATCCTCGTCCACATTGGACTGTCTCGTGTCCTCCTCTACCGCCCTGATCAGCGCCTCCGCCAGGCCGTCGACGGGGAACGCTCGTGCGCGCGCCCAAGGGTCGTCTGCTTTGTTGGTTTGGATTTCCTTTTTGTCCACTGGACACACAAACACACTGACGTCGGAGGAGGTTCCGATGTGGCTCGCTAGACAAGACAGACAAAATGTATGCTCACATGGCAAAGTCCGGGGTTCCCGGAAACGCTGTAGGCAAATCGTGCAGGTTAGGTAGTCCTCCGTCACATTACGGGCAAGACGGCTGGCGGACATCTTGAAAACAGAATCACCGGGGCCACTCACGAATTGACGAGGTCTCTCTTCAAATGATTTCTAATACAAAGTGTGCTTATATATGAAATATAAACGTGAGGTTCAAGATTAAATTGAATTTTAGCATTAAAGGTAATGTATTTATGAATGTTTTCAGAACCGATCAGAGATTATGGAGGATTACCAGAACAGTAAAAATATGGCTATATATTCCCTTTACTGAAGTAATTTCAGTGAAAAATTAAATCACAAGTAAACATATGTTGACTGGAGGTTTTATTTCCTTTCAATGTATTCAAAATAATGATTCGTTGCCACTGAACAATAACAAGAGGGGATTAGGGATTAATAACAGTCGTTATAATTACTGACCTTGAGAATTATAAATACATGCACTAGTAAAGTTCGGAAACCTTTGCAAACCCCTTACTGCCGAGAGACAATGAAATCAAATGGGGCCTACACATTACAATTCCATTTATCTCTACACCTTTTGGTGGAAAACAAGCGGCATGGACGACAAACGATATCGGGAGTCCTACATATGAAGCATGGTTGTAATTTGTACAAGAACCGTGCTGCAAGGTCAAAATGACAGAGCACATAGGAAGTTTTGCGTTCAGAAAAATCGTACGTCTTCAAATTTGAGATAATCCTTCACAGTTGGCGGTAGGGGTAGAGGATCCACAAACTTCAGTGGTCTTTTCTGGAAGGTACGATATAACTGAAGCCGACAGTTGGACATCAAGGTGCGCGGAGAGGCTGCAAGTAAAAGTACAGAAAGCTTTTATTGAGGCAGGCATGTGCACAAAACTCTTAAAACAAAGAATAAAGAAGTTCCTCGTCCTTTTTTGCTATGTTTCTTGCTATTTTTTTCTTTTAAATTAATGGTTTTAGGGGAGGTTGGGGGGTTGGGGGGGATGGATGTCAAGCATTAATCAATTTCATTTTATTGAATTAAAATTCTGTTGGTAAGTCTTTCATTGGTATTCTCTATATGAAAATTACATAACACTTTTATATATAAAGTAAACGTAAAACACTTTCAGTCCCAATCCATATAGCTACGAAAATAACAGTCAGTTTCATTGCCAGTCAAATCTAGATGCCATGCTTTACATGCCAAAACATATTTTTGTCCAAAATTCATGGTCTATGTTGGTCTCTGACAGATCTAGCTATTATAGTACACACCCGCTTTCTGACTGACGAACGCTTTGAAGGTCTCGTTGTCCTCTCGTCTGTCGTAGAGCCGGTTATCTCTCCAGTTGAAGTCCCATCTCTGGCAGCCAAACTCGTACAACATCAGCAGGACGGCCATCGGCTTCAGGAAGAAGATGCAAGCAAACATCGGAGACATGGCCATTCTACGACATGTCCTAGGATTGTAGTCTATATCACAGCCATGGAGGAGCAGCAGCTTTATCAGATCAAAGCATGTCCCACCATCAATGGCGGTAGACAGGAGGAAGTCCACTGCGCAGACTCGGCCGTTACTGAAGGTTACGACAGGGCTCGCATTGTATTCCAATAAAAGCTGGAAATAATGTGTACGTTTACTGTAGATAGCTACTCTAGTAAAATGTTTTCAAGAAATATTCTGATTCAATTTTATCCTATACAGTGTGTGGTGCCGAGATAAAGCATTGAAAAAAAACTTAACAGATCACCACGCTGCCGCGCCTTCAAACAACGCGCCGCCTCGCTAACACACCTTCACAGAGCGCACCATCACACAACGCGCCGCCGTGCTCTATGTAACTAAAAAAAACCTTTTTTGAGTTGTATTAGCGAGATAGCATTTTGCGTAATAGCGCGATGTCGTGTGCGAGGTTGTGTTTGGGTAATGGCGCGTTGTGCTAATGTATGTTTGTGCAATGGCGAGTTCTGAAAAGTTAGGCTACAATGAAGCGCGAGTAGTGTTGTGCAATGAATCTTTTTCTGATTGCGCTTTTGGGTTTTTGCAACGGAAACGATACTGTATCTGTGACCCATACCTTCAATATTTCGACATCTTTGTACATGATAGCAATACATAATGGCGTGTTGAGATTCTTCTGACTCCCCTCAGGATCTGCGCCACGCTCTAACAATAACTTCACGGTGTCGTTATGGCGATTGAATACAGCAATGTACAGCGGCGTCTGACCTTTCCTGTCTGTGACCTCCAAGTCTGCGCCTGCGTCAACCAGTAGTCCAACATAACCAGAGGCCCCAACTTCCAAGAAATAAAAATATCATTTGAATATCACATCTTTTTACACATCTTTTTAATCAATCTATACTGTCTAGTTTTGTAGAGAATGTGATAATTAGCTAAATTTGAAGATTTTTTTTGTTAATGGCTTTTTTTGGTTAATGATGTTGTATTTGGATGATTAATGTTTATTTTAAACATTTAAGAAACAGTAAAGAAAATTCATTTGTACAATTAGAAAAAAAAGATTGAAGCTTGGCGGAATAATTAATACGACTTCTATTGAGGTCGCAGAGCGGTTGGAAATTTGAATACAACGCGATTGCAAGCCACGTTAGAGTCTACTTAAGCATTTTCAGAGGAAACTCTATCGCAGATTCAGATTTAAGAACATAATGATTTTCCTCCGACATTATAAAGATAATTAAAGCTATTCAAGTTTTTTTACGTAACAAAACGGACAGAAGCAGAAAGTGTTTAATTTGACCGTGAATGGACTAAACACGAATGGTCTGTAATATATGGCGTTTGCTATTTTGATCAAGGCTTGTTATAAGAGTCGGAAATGAAATATTACTGATTTTAACTCATTTGACAAATTGCGAATGTAATTTTCAAGAACGTTTCGTTACGATGTCGATTTATAAAGATCTTGACTTATGCTGATGTTATGCAGGAATAACAGCGGATAACTCAAACATTGTTACATAGAGGAAAACAATTGCAAGTGTAAATATTAAAAAATACATCCAGTAAACCATCTCAATAATATAATCTCAGGCCCCGCCGTCATCAACTTTCCCCAAGTCAATACTCAGCCTCAATTCAGAGGTTTGACCTCAAGTTTATGCACTGTTCTTTAAAGGATTTGGGTTGAGGAATGAGTTGAGGGATTTAAATATCTGGCTCAGTTCATACTAGATGCGGCTTGGTGTAGTGCTGTTTGTCCCAGGAAATTCACCGCATGTACATCTACACCGGCCTTAAGGTATTCCCCTAGCCCATCCACGTGACACTGGACAGCGTGCGGGGGGTCACACAGATCAGCACACATCGGAAGTGGTCTCTCTGCTGAGACTCAAGTCTTCCTAAGAGACTTCATCCATGGCTGGTCTTGTGATGGAGTTCTAAAATTAAGAGCACCTAATTACGAAAAATAAATGGGCATATCTTGTAAATACTAAACGCAAGAAAGGAAAGTCAACAATGAACACTTATACAATTTTATGAATACCAATAATAGTCTTCACACAAGCCTAGTTTTGTTCATCCAATTAATGTTCTGTCCATTGTAGATTTATTAGTTAATGTTTAACTTTTGCATGCTATGTTTAATGGTTTGTTTTATGTAACTTATATTCATGACTGTATGCCGACATGGTAATTGTCAATAAATAAATTGAATTAAATACTACACATGTCTTCTAATACATATAACAATATTATATGGTTGAAAAAAGAAATTCATATCTTAAAAGTTTAGACTAAAAGGCCTTAATTTTAAAGTCCACCCGAACAATGTCTGCATGGTAAAAATTATAGCAAGTAAATAAAAATTTTGAAAAAGTATGGCAAACCAACATCCCTCCCCCAGCAAAAAATATATAATGTAAGGTATCTTTTTCAGCCTTAACAAAATTTCTGGCGAAATTAATATTAATGGTTTCTTAGAAAAATGTTTCACCTCAATATTTTATATGCAGCTATTTACAGGCGCCGAAACAAACATACGTAAATGAATTCTGTTTAGCTGTTTAGAGAAGCGAACGAGCTCATTTTTCTAAAGAAAAACCCACTGCCTCGTGTTAACGAATGTGACCAGGTGAGCTAAATATGTAGACCTACATGTATGGATGGCAGTGTTTACAGCACAGTGTTAATGAACACTGAAAACAAATCACAGCGAGTGGGTTAAACAAAATACCAGAAATTCCTTGTTTCTCGAACAAAAATCTGTCTGTCCACTTCACCGGAATAAACAGACAGGAAAAGAACAGTTGAAACTCGCATGCTCTGAATGCGTTAATCCGGGTTTTTAAAATCCATTTTAGTAAGAGGAATACCTGAGTAAGAGCCCCTCCTGATTTTTTACACGTTATGCAATTTCATGCTTCTAAAAAACTATATTGGAAAATTAACCATTCACACAGATAAAGGGAAAATATATATTTATGTAGGAACCGTCTTCTATAACAAAAAATCCATTATTTATCATAATTGGCGACGGAGGGGGTTGTCAAACTAAAAAATAATATATAGGCCAACACATCCTTCAGAAACTATTTTTTACCTTATTTTTTACCTTTTTACCTTATAAGCTCGCCGAGACGAAGACCGAGACGAAGTCAGAGGGAAATTTATACCCGTCATCGACGTCGGGACCTGCATGGTTAAGTTTCTGTAACAGGTTTTCTAATAAGTTATAAGTTTCGTGAGCCCTGGACCGGTAAATGTCCGAGTAAAAATAAACTGGCGACTTCGAGGGAATAATGACGTATATCTCCGTTATTTTAAGACCCATCAACTTGAAATTCGGCATGAGTGTATCTCAGACATTACTTTTCCGAAAAATACATGCATATTGCGAGTGTTTTTAAAAATTAATTGATTTATTAGGCTTTTGAAGCGAGCTGGTAGTTTTTTATTTGGGTCAGAGTTCGACCCCTTTCTTTATTTATGGTTACATTGAAATTAATGTTAAAACGGGCTTGGTCCCTGTGACTTGGATGCTGAATTTTAGATGCTGAATGAGGTTAAGCCTTTGGAACAGGTGCCATTTGACAGCCATATATCTAAGTTACTACTGGTCCTATCTTCACCAAACTTGCATAGATGGTGTGTCTTATAAAGTATAATAATTATGATACTTACGCACCTGACAGGCTTGAATGCTGAATCTGAGCCATAGGTTTCGGATGCTGGAGGATGTTAAATAAGAATTTTGAACCTGGTTAAAGATATTGGAGCAGGTGCCCTTTGCTGACTTTATTCAAACTTGAATGCTGAATCTGAGTCATAGATTTCGGATTCTGAATGAGGTTAAGGTTTTTGGAGCTGGTTAAAGTTTTTTGAAGCAGTCGCCCTTTGATAGACCAATCTGAGCTATTATTGATTGAATCTTTACCAAATTTTGATAGATGATGCATTTCTTGTGATTTTGATGCACTCCACAGGCTTTGATGCTGAATATGAGCCATAGACTTCGGATGCTGGAGGAGGGTACGGTTTTTTGATCCCAGGTCTCATGTGTATGTAAATAATACCCCGGTAGTACTAAATCACACTTGCGTGGTTGATTTAACTATGTAAATGAATCAAAGAGGTAGTTATACATACGGAGGGTGATCTTGATTATCTAGATGCTTAGGCAGGTTGAAGATTTTAGAAAAACTCAAATTGTGTAAGGGTCTTGGAGCTGGCTACAAAATGAAGTAAATAATCTATTACCGGTACGTTCTCTTTCGCTTTTCTCAGTCGAACATAAATCATTTCCGTAGGAGGGCAAATCAGCTTCCATATAGCTGAAGTCGAAATGAACTGGTACAAACTGACGAGTTCATGGAGGGAATGCCACTGTAAAAACAGCTCCACCAGATTGGATAATTATATTGAATAAACTTCATACAATATATCTCTGAAAAGAGATCTAAGATTAAAGCATGAAATTAACGAAGAACATTAATTTAAGTCGTTCGCTAAATTTTGCTGAGTGGTTACTATGACAAATTCCAGAATTTTTAAATACCCCCAAGCCAAATACATGCAAACACTTTGGATATGAAACATAAGGCTAACTTCATATGCTGACAAAACCATGTCCAACCTCACTAAAACTTGCTTGATAGATACGATTGTTGATATATGATATATCATGATTCCTTTACAATTGAATCAAATGATATGACATTTTACCATACAGTATGATATTGTACTTTATGATATGGTACAGTATTTTACTATATGATACGATATCATAGTATACAATATGAGATAACATTGCCATAGGCGTCGGAACCGGGGGGGCTAGGGGGGGCTTAGCCCCCCCCCCCCCCCCCCCCCCCCACTTTTTTTGCAAATTTATACCTTACCATTAGAAACATAGCATAATAGAGGGTTCAGCCCCCTCACTTTTTCTCGCAGGAAAGATTATTGTTTCTAAATTTACCTTGAAAGATTGAAAAGTTGGATTCAGAAGCGGATTATAAAAAAGCGTAAATTGCTCCAACCCAGGTTATACGAGTATAACTTGGGTAGATATTGAGTTCATTCCTTATAATTTAATTTTCTGGAATTTGCTGTACAAATTGAGTCCGTTTTACTTTTAAAAATGATATAAATCTGTTCAAAATTCAAACGTAACGTCAAGTGAATTAGTACGTTGGTGCATTGTGACGTGTCTTGTGACGTGCAAACCAGGTTATACAAATTTAACTAAATTTTTCTATCCAATCAAATGCCGCGTTACAACCAGAATTAAATTATTATTATATAATATGATTCAATCTCATATAATATTGTGTCGAACTACACTACATTATATTCGATAACAATAAAGATCATTACCTACGATTTTCATTATGATAAAGGTCGTCTCATAAAGGTGATGCCTCGTCTCGATGAGCTCTGAAATCTGTGATTACTTATGGGTTTTTTTTTTTAAATTGTCGGAGCATATTCTTCCACAATGAAGCATTTTAAAATATATCTTAAAAACCTTATTAATTAAATACTTAAACAAGCTTTACTGATTTTAATAATTAATATTGGAAGACACTATTAATATAAAACTATCATCTTTAATTAATTATTTATAAACTTTAACATTATTTGATTTTGAAAGGTACAAAATTGTATTGCAAAGTTTCAAAAATGTTATTTTCGGCCATCGTGTAAAAATCTTAGATTTCTGACTCTTGAAAGTGAATACTGCTTGTAAGGCGTGCCACCAGATTTTCTTCGAAACGGAGCTTGTTTGCTGATATATTGAATAAATATATGACTAGTTCTTTGTAATTGATTACGAATATCATCCTGTCTACAAGGTTAAAATAAGTAAGTAAAAATATTTTGATAAAAAGTATGTAGTGTTTTCTGCTCAGGTAAATTCTATTATTGTTCATTGTAGTGTTGGCGAAGATTTACTGAGCAACACAGCTGTTCACTGCATTATCATGTTCAATCATCATTTTGCGTCGACACAACGCTTTAAGGCAAAGGACTTTTTAGACGTAACATTGACGTTGGTCAAGTATTTCTCGTACGTGAAATTTGTTATACCGGTACTTCTTCAGTGATTGACCTGACCAGAATAATACCTACATGTACATGTAGCGAACTGCATGGTATATCTGATACATTTACCATGCATGTTTGTTTGCAGTCCGTTGAACAGTTCTATCAATACCTGTACTTTCGTATTATTATTTAATTTCCCTACCCAGGTAAGCCTTAGTCTTCCCTGATCTGGCGTTTGGTAAGCCTTAGTCTAGCCTACTCTGGCGTTTGGTAAGCCTTAGTCTAGCCTGGTCTGGCGTTTGGTAACCATTAGTCTAGCCTGGTCTGGCGTTTGGTAAGCCATAGTCTACCATGGTCTGGCGTTTGGAAACCCTTAGTTTACCCTGATCTGACGTTTAGTAAGCCTTAGTCAAGCCTGGTCTGGCGTTTGGTAACCATTAGTCTAGCCTACTCTGGCGTTTGGTAAGCCTTAGTCTAGCCTGGTCTGGCGTTTGGTAACCATTAGTCTAGCCTGGACTGGCGTTTGGTAACCCTTAGTCTACCCTGGTCTGGCGTTTGGTAACCATTAGTCTACCCTGGTCTGGAGTTTAGTAAGCCTTAGTCTACCTTGGTCTGGCGTTTGGGTAAGCCATAGTCTACCATGGTCTGGCGTTTGGTAAGCCTTAGTCTACTCTGGTCTGGCGTTTGGTAAGCCATTAGTCTACCATGGACTGGTGTTTGGTAACCATAAGTCTACCCTGGTCTGGCGTTTGGTAAGCCTTAGTCTAGCCTTGTCTGGCGTTTGGAAACCCTTAGTTTACCCTGATCTGACGTTTAGTAAGCCTTAGTCAAGCCTGGTCTGGCGTTTGGTAAGCCTTAGTCTAGCCTTGTCTGGCGTTTGGTAACCATTACTCTAGACTGGTCTGTCGTTTGGTGACCCTTAGTCTACCCTGGTCTGGCGTTTGGTAACCCTTAGTTTACCCTGGTCTGACGTTTGGTAACCCTTAGTCTATCTTGGTCTGGCGTTTGGTAAGCCATTAGTCTAACCCGGTTTGGCGTTTGATAAGCCTTAGTTTAGCATGGTCTGACGTTTGGTACCCCTTAGTCTAGCCTGGTCTGGCGTTTGGTAACCATTAGTCTACCATGGTCTGGCGTTTGGTAACCTTTAGTCTACCCCGGTTTGGCGTTTGATAAGCCTTAGTTTAGCATGGTCTGGCGTTTGGTAAGCCTAAGTCTACCCTGGTCTGGCGTTTGGTAAGCCTTAGTCCACCCTGGTCTGGCGTTTGGTATAAGCCTTAGTCTACCTTGGTCTGGCGTTTGGTAAGACTTAGTCTACTCTGGTCTGGCCTTTGGTAACCATTAGTCTATCATGGTCTGGCGTTTGGTAACCTTTAGTCTACTCCGGTTTGGCGTTTGATAAGCCTTAGTTTAGCATGGTCTGGCGTTTGGTAAGCCTTAGTCTACCCTGGTCTGGCGTTTGGTAAGCCTTGGTCTACCCTGGTCTGGCGTATGGTAAGCCTTAGTCTACCTTGGTCTTGCGTTTGGTAAGACTTAGTCTACTCTGATCTGGCGTTTGGTAAGACTTAGTCTACTCTGGTCTGGCCTTTGGTAAGACTTAGTCTACCCTGGTCTGGCGTTTGGTAAGCCTTAGTCTACCCATGTCTGGCGTTTGGTAAGCCTTAGTCTACCTTGGTCTGGCGTATGGTAAGACTTAGTCTACTCTGGCCTGGCGTTTGGTAAGCCTTAGTCTACCCTGGTCTGGCGTTTGGTAACCATTAGTCTACCCTGGTCTGGCGTTTGATAAGCCGTAGTCTAGCCTGGGCTCGCGTTTGATTAGCCTTAGTCTAGCCTGGGCTGGCGTTTGGTAAGCCTTAGTCTACTCTGGTCTGGCGTTTGGTAAGCCATTAGTCTACCATGGACTGGTGTTTGGTAACCATAAGTCTACCCTGGTCTGGCGTTTGGTAAGCCTTAGTCTACCCTGGTCTGGCGTTTGGAAACCCTTAGTTTACCCTGATCTGACGTTTAGTAAGCCTTAGTCAAGCCTGGTCTGGCGTTTGGTAAGCCTTAGTCTAGCCTTGTCTGGCGTTTGGTAACCATTACTCTAGACTGGTCTGTCGTTTGGTGACCCTTAGTCTACCCTGGTCTGGCGTTTGGTAACCCTTAGTTTACCCTGGTCTGACGTTTGGTAACCCTTAGTCTATCTTGGTCTGGCGTTTGGTAACCATTAGTCTACCAGGTCTGGCGTTTGGTAACCTTTAGTCTACCCCGGTTTAGCGTTTGATAAGCCTTAGTTTAGCATGGTCTGGCGTTTGGTAACCTTTAGTCTAACCTGGACTGGCGTTTGGTAACCCTTAGTCTACCCTGGTCTGGCGTTTGGTAACCATTAGTCTACCCTGGTCTGGAGTTTGGTAACCATTAGTCTACCATGGTCTGGCGTTTGGTAACCTTTAGTCTACCCCGGTTTGGCGTTTGATAAGCCTTAGTTTAGCATGGTCTGGCGTTTGGTAAGCCTAAGTCTACCCTGGTCTGGCGTTTGGTAAGCCTTAGTCCACCCTGGTCTGGCGTTTGGTATAAGCCTTAGTCTACCTTGGTCTGGCGTTTGGTAAGACTTAGTCTACTCTGGTCTGGCCTTTGGTAACCATTAGTCTATCATGGTCTGGCGTTTGGTAACCTTTAGTCTACTCCGGTTTGGCGTTTGATAAGCCTTAGTTTAGCATGGTCTGGCGTTTGGTAAGCCTTAGTCTACCCTGGTCTGGCGTTTGGTAAGCCTTGGTCTACCCTGGTCTGGCGTATGGTAAGCCTTAGTCTACCTTGGTCTTGCGTTTGGTAAGACTTAGTCTACTCTGGTCTGGCGTTTGGTAAGACTCAGTCTACTCTGGTCTGGCCTTTGGTAAGACTTAGTCTACCCTGGTCTGGCGTTTGGTAAGCCTTAGTCTACCCATGTCTGGCGTTTGGTAAGCCTTAGTCTACCTTGGTCTGGCGTATGGTAAGACTTAGTCTACTCTGGCCTGGCGTTTGGTAAGCCTTAGTCTACCCTGGTCTGGCGTTTGGTAACCATTAGTCTACCCTGGTCTGGCGTTTGATAAGCCGTAGTCTAGCCTGGGCTGGCGTTTGATTAGCCTTAGTCTAGCCTGGGCTGGCGTTTGGTAAGCCTTAGTCAAGCCTGGTCTGGCGTTTGGTAAGCCTTAGTCTACTCAGGTCCTGCGTTTGGTAACCTTTAGTCTACCATGGTCTGGCGTTTGGTAAGCCTTAGTCTACTCTGGTCTGCCGTTTTGGTAGCCATTAGTCTTCCATGGACTGGCGTTTGGTAAGCCTTAGTCTACCCTGGTCTGGCGTTTGGTAAGCCTTAGTCTACTCTGGTCTGCCGTTTTGGTAGCCATTAGTCTACCATGGACTGGCGTTTGGTAAGCCATAGTCTACCATGGTCTAGCGTTTGGTAAGCCTTAGTCTACCCTGGTCTGGCGTTTGGTACCCTTAAGTCTACCTAGGTTTGGCGTTTGGTAAGCCTAAGTCTACTCTGGTCTGCCGTTTTGGTAGCCATTAGTCTACCATGGACTGGCGTTTGGTAAGCCTTTGTCTACCCTGGTCTGGCGTTTGGAAAGCCTTAGTCTACTCTGGTCTGCCGTTTTGGTAGCCATTAGTCTACCATGGACTGGCGTTTGGTAAGCCATAGTCTACCCTGGTCTGGCGTTTGGTAAGCCTTAGTCTACCCTGGTCTGCCGTTTGGTAACCTTAAGTCTACCTTGGTCTGGCGTTTGGTAAGCCTTAGTCTACTCAGGTCTGGCGTTTGGTAAGCCTTAGTCTAGCCCTATAGAACCAATTTTAAGCAATCAGTTATGTGGAAGCCGTGTCAATTTATAAATAAAGGACTCTACCCTTTTTTATCGTAAAATGATTATTGTTGACAGGCACGTGGCATCGATTTTGAAAGTACTTGGGGCCTTGCTTATCCAAAAAAATCTTGACAAGCAAAAAAAAGAATAGTAAAAGATTAGGGGCAGAGAAAGTGCGTAAATTAAACCTATATCTTTGATTTCACTGTCGATTTCCTTTTTTCAGGTCAATTTTCCATTTGTAGATTTAAGAAAAAAGGTTGCTGCGAAGAAAAGGGCGGGGGACAATCTTTTTTATCCAAACTAAATACTAGTTGGATTTTCCTGAATAAAGCCCGCGTTGTGCATTTATTTTGCATGCCAGTATGCTTCAGAATGTATGCCATGGTGAGAGCAACAGGGTACATTTATTCCCAGAGCATGCCATCTGCTAATGAAGTCTTTACAACATATTTAATATCTATATTAAGATTGACTATTTAGTGTCCCGTTTGATCATCATGTTTAGTCCACACGCACTGTTACGATCCCATCTTTCAAAGTCGCATTATTTTGAAAACAGATGTTATTATAGCAATTCATCAATTAAAATACAAAAAGATATTGTTTTAAATTTTCTTTAATTGTAACTAAATAACTATTTTTTAAAAGTACTTTAAAAAATATTGTAACTGTACATGATGGCAGAAGATTTTTGTGATTTTTCACAGAATGCACAGAAAATCAAAACTGAACAAAACAAAAATCAAAAACCAAATTCACGCAGTGCGTGCAGGGCTGGTTTCTAATACTGAACCTCACTGTTACCATATAGACTACAAATAATACATAAATCACTGTCAATCATAAAATTGTCTAACAAAGAACATCTACAATAGTACCCCCAATTTGTTCCACGCTAACAAAATGGTAACTGGATGTGTGAGTATATAGTTGTGATACTGCACCTGGTGGCTAAACATACCCCACTAAACATTGTCAGTAAACTAGATCTTGAACCTATTGTCAGTCACCACACTCTTAAAACAAACTGAAAGAGTTTTTGGAAATTCGAAAAACTATGAGTACCGTACTAACATATTGTAAAAAAATCAATAAAACAAAGAATGTAAAGCACAGACACTGATTGAACAAACGCTGTGTATGGACGGAGCACTACCGGTATATGGAATACATGTATACATTAGTCAAATGGCCTTAATAGGGTCCTTCCCTTGCAGACATTAAGAAGGTCTCGTGCTGTTGATGATGTCATTGTCACATTTTGTGTCCAGTACTGTTTCTAGCCAGACTTTCACACACATACATGCACCAATGGCAGAATACAATGAATGTTGAACAGATGAAATGTTGAGAATATCACAGAAGAAAGAAAGACAAAGGTAGGGCAGTGTTACTGGCACCGCTTCAGTAAGGTGGTGCGGGCGGCTACCAGGAGCTTGAAGGCTTCCTCACTGCCCGGCGCCACGCTCTTGTCCGGGTGAAGAAGGACAGCTAGCTTTCTATAGGCTCGGTTTACATCGTCTCTGGATAAAAAAGAAGGAAAACATCATTAAGATTTACAAAAAAAATTCATTGTAAATTAATTTCAGTCATAATATAATACAAACAACATACACAGTTCTATTATTGTGTAGAAAATCTATTTTTTAAAATTACTAAGGATATAGTCAAGGTCACTACACAAACTTTACCCGTGAGCTCACTATAAGAAAAATATAGGCCAGTTATTATAGGGTCAAGGGGAGAGAAAATTTGGTCATGAAAATAATTAAACACAATTTTGGTCATTGTTCTAGAAAGTTGGTTCAAGGTCAATCCATTTTTGAACTCTTACATGGTAGTTATAGTTCACATTTATACAAGATCAGAATTCTATTGTAATACCAGGACATGAACTTCATAAAAATGTAAATTCAAAATGTTTGTGTTAGTATGATATTAACATCAATAATAAAATAACTCCCTTACACAAAGCAAATATTAGAATGTTATACATATATAGTCAAGAAAAAAAGGTGACTGCTGAGTAAAATAAAATGTACTGATATTCATATGCTTAACAAAATCTACAAAACTGCAGCTACTGGTACCTGAATTTATCATGGTAACAATGTACGGTGCATGACTACAGAAATATTTAAATTTTCAAGCAATTAGAATTCTTGCATGAAATATTGGTTGAGTGCAGATCGAGGGAATTCCAATTTGTTTTAATACACTAAAAATGAAACATCACTTCTACTTAAATTCTACCAAAATAGGAAATAATTAGCATCAATTAATGCCATTGACAGAATAAATAAAGTGAGAAATCTATTTCAAAAACCTAAAAATTTTAAATTATAAAACTTAAATAAAACGCATAAATAACACATCATAAAAAAAGAATCTGCAAAATATAGAAACAGATATTTTTGCATATACAAGTATGTACCATCAATAATATTTGATAATCCAAATACACACACAAGCATAGTCTAAAATCAGCATTAAGTGTGGACAGATCAGAGTTTGCTTGTGATCTATACATTGGCACCCTAGTCCTTGTTATTTGTACAGAGCTCTCTGAATAATTTCAACAGAAAAAGGAAGAGCTACAGAGGTTTACCTCAACGAAAAGGGAAGGCTTCCAATGAGCTAGATAAAGGTCAAAGTTCAAGGTTAATAGAGTCAGAAATATAGACACTATTTTCACAATATAGCTGTTTGATTGTTTTTCTAAAACTGTGAGTTTGAAAGATGATTCATGACAACAAAGCCACTCTCATGCACACATGACTCAGCAATTGTTATAAATAATCAATCAAATCAACAATTACCTTTATTCAGTAAATTCTAAGATGGATTCTTAAGCTGTACATGCAATGTTTTGCAAAAATTTCATAACTTGAAAAGTCAAACGCATGCTTCCTTTTATTTTCAATGTCAAAAGTACCTTGGTGTGTAAATTGGTGACTATTAGTACATTGTACTGATTAGCTGTCATTGGTTGCCATGGGTTGGTCATTTATACTGATTAAAAGTAACAAGACAAAGACGATGTCAACTTTGATATTCAAAACATATGAAAAGTCTAATTTCACAGAGTTATATTTCAACATTTTTCTCGTTCTGAAAGTGTTTACCAGTGGTTTCATAACTTAAACAAAAATCAATGAAACAAAATAAAAGAAAAAATCTGGTTTTTGAAATAGCAGACCACCTCTACGGGGCTCAAAATCAGTTCGCTATATCCGAAAATTTGTTATATCCGAATTTGATATAACCGTAAAACTGTTGAAAAGATTACTTAAAATTTTTGCTGTGGACTCAAAAAAAAATTTGCTATATCCTATATTTCGATATATCTGTGTTCGTACTAAACGAGTTTTACTGTATTATGTGTTCTATAATGGTGACCTTGTAACTTTGCTTTGTAACCAAGAATTGTATTGATAACATGGAGATGAATTGAAAATTATTAGTGATATGAAATAAAGTTTGACAATCGAATAGAACTATTGATGACAAGCAGGTAAATCTTATGGCAGTCCAAACTACTATTTGCTCAAGTGACCAAGTAAACTAGGTACCAGGTAAATATTAACTTCATAATCAATATACCAGGTAGATCTAAATTAGTCAAGGTATTAAAGCTTCATCATATAATCTTTTAGTTTCTAAAGGAATTTTTCAAACTTTAAATTGTATAAACATTTACAATTAATAACTGATAATATTTTGATTAACAGTAGTTATTCACATTTGAATAATTAACTTTTTTGTATTTGACTGCAAAGAAACTTTATTGTATTTGACCTGAAAGATAATTAATGAGCTCTTAGGTCTTAGAGTTTGATGTTTGGTGCTAAAATAATATAGCAGAAATAACATATATTACACTAACTAAACTAATTATAGTTGCAGCTATTGCAGCTTTTCATTCATTGTGAAGCTACATGCAGTTACAGGTATATTCAGTTTTTTGTACTGGAATGCCACTCCAATCAATTACGTACAATGTTTGTCTAACATGAATTTAAATTGAACTTTTCTGCATTGGAAGATTAAATTAGACAGTTTGGTTCTATATATTGGGCAATGCATTATAACTGGTAAGCCTTCCCTCTTTGAGCAAGAAATTTACTCTGTAAAACAACTGTTCATTCACTCATTAACATACTTTGTAGCACCAGGTGGCAGGCCGAGCCTCTCATAATCGTTTTTTGCGTTGCGGAGCTTCTGTATGGCGTCTGCCTGTTCCTTGGAGTAGCCCAGTGTCGTTTGTACAGGGACTCGCTTACCACCATTCTCAAACGCCATCACCACCGACTCAAACAAAGTCTGTAACACAACAGTTGGCAATTTGTGAAAATAAGCAACATTAAATATTAACATCAGAAATTCTTTCAGATTTTCCCCATTACTAGTATCTTCATACATTTTTTTTTTGGGGGGGAGGGGGGGGGGGGCACTGTTTGAATTAAATTTAATCCAATTCCATGCTACATAAATTGATTACAGTATGATTATCTTAACAGAATTTGACTTCAAAAATGAGCTAGGTCCAATGCCTACATATAGACACATGTGCTTCAATTCAGACGTAATAGTAAAACTAGTATCAAAGAGACAATTAATTGAAGAAGTTGTGTGTTTATATATTCCACCAAACCTGAAACATTTCTGAGACTCCCTCCCCAGTCTGTGCTGACGTCTCAAAATAATGGTAGCCCTTGGTCTCCGCCCAGATCCGCGCCTCTGCTTCATCCACCACACGCTTCTTGTCATTCTGAATCAGGAATCAGAATTCAAAAACATTCAGTACAGCATTACAAGGCAATCAGAAAACAGTTCATTTCTGTTATCACTGCAAGATATCCTTGACATATCGTCAATAATAATTACATGTACATGTATATGCAAAACTTTATCATATAAATTTATGATCTAGCTGAGTCTGCTCTAATCATACAATAACCAAGATATATATATACATGACTTTGATTGCTAGCAAACACATGAGCAAATTTCTATATACTTCACTTTATATAGTAACCCTATATGCTATAGTACTGTAATATACTTTGCATTGATACCTTCACAGACAGCTTAATTATATACATGTATAATTATATATATATACAGCAAGTCCCCTCAAATCCTTTAGAGGCATGAACCATCAATTGTTTTTAGACTAGTACCTTTTAAATTACACCATCTTCTTACCTTGTTAGCACAAACACACACCACCACATTGTCCATCTCCGACTGGTTGCCGATTTCATTCTGCATTTCTAACATCCAGCTGTCCAGTGCATCAAAGCTCTGTCTGTCTGCGACATCAAACACAACCACAGCTCCCTGGGTGTCTTTATAAAACTCATTCCTGACCTGCACGTAAAGAAAAGGAAGCTTGTAGCTTAAGTATTATGTTCAGTTTTCAAAAATAAAATTTTTGTATTTTATATCTTTATGATTGCACAAGGTATACATGTTCTTAACATGAATATTTACCTCATAAAAAATTGGATGTCCTGCCATGTCGAAAATGTTAACCTTTATATCCCTCTCTTTAACTGTGACCCTGTAGAAGCAAAACATCATCCGAGATTCAGTCAATTTATTACAAATCATGACAGTTCAAATTCATACATACTTATATATATATGTAACTTTGACTTACTTGGTAACACCATAGTCAATTCCTATTGTAGCAAGGTATTTGTGAACAAATCTCTTCTCACAGTATCTTTTGATAATACAGCTCTACAAAATATGTTATAAACATAATCATTATAATATATATGGTTATTTAATTTGAATTATAGCAGTAATGAAAAACTATTATACAAGTATAGTGAAATGCTATAGTTTATGTCATTTTGTATGTTATAATTCTGACAGGTGAAATAATGATGGATCAGATTATCTATAAGGTTTCAAACCCAGGCCCCTGGAATCTCTAGTCAGGTTCTCTACAACTTAGCTATATCTGCATGGCACAAGCAATCCAACGGGCCAGTACGTCTGACCGTCATGTATTAATTAATTACATTATTTACATCAAAAAGAAATTATTCTAGCATTTGTATAGACAAATATTATAGTCTGCCCCAATAGTTTTTGTATACATCACATTTTGGTGATTTTATATAAAAATACACATACCTGTGAAAATATTTCAGAAAGGAAAAATATTCAAGATTCAGGTACATTAATCTTGTCTTTTGCAAAGCAAAATCCTAGTAGACTCTTTTATTTTTAGCAGTGTATTAAAACATGATGTGGGCATATTCCAAAGGAGAAATCTTGAAATTTTGGAAGTTTTGAAAGAACATTGTTTGAATCCTGATGCATGTACTAATATCGAATAAGCAAAATATGAATCAAGGATATCTTCGGACAGAGTATACTTACATAATATTACTCTAAATAAAAATATGCATTTGTTTAGGTAAAAAATCACACTTAAATTACATTCCCTATACTATAGTAACAAACACTGGGGGTGGTATATACTCTTTAAACTCACATGTGCCCCTGCCATAACCATAAGAGCTAATGGGAAAAAAAGCTACACACACACAAACGCATTTATATAGCAGTGTTTTAAGTAACAGAATAGGCTAATACGCACCTTTCCAACCTCCGCGTTACCCATGCTGATGATTTTTATCCTAAGCGGCTTCTTTGATTTCTTGTCCATTCCTGTCATCTTTCTCAAATCAATTTCTGACCAATACGATTTATCAGAAATTTATGGGACAAATAAATAACAAAGTAAATAATCTAAATCTTCAGATATCATGATATCGATTTCTGAATGAATAAAATATGATTAGGTAAAATCGTGTTTTCTTCCATTATCGGTGTTGTAAATCAAGCGTTGAAGATAGCAAGGTCGAAAACTGGTATGAATTTCCACTCATTCCTTTTTAAAAATCTAAATACATATATGCAAGCGTCTCTGGCAACTGAAACTTGATCAAGAAAGCGGAATTTCAGATCGGCAGATTAAATCTCCTCTTATTTGATTGGTTGAAAAATATTAAAGTACAGGAAAAGATAACTTGTACTATGTATTATTCGTACACTTCATTCGATAAAAGCCGAGCGTTTTTTTTTAAATTAATGCTGAACGAAAAAGCAGCTAACATGACAGAATAATGAAAAAAAAAACAAACTAAATGTTAAAACATGTACCTTTCACTAAAAATAGCAGCGTTAATGTGTGTATAATTTCAATGACGTTTTCATAATTTTGCTTTATCTGGGTATTATACATGCACGTAGCATGGGGGGGGGGGGGGGGGGGGGCTGCCCCCCCCCCCATTTTTTCTTGCAGCAACTGTTTTTTTAAATTTACATATAAAAAATTGAATTATTATTGATTTGCCCCCCCCCCCCAACCATTTTACAGGAGCATGTAAAAAATTGATATGAAAAAAAAGGAAATTAGTTTGCTTGTCAAGATTTTTTGGATGAGTCTGGCCCATAAAATTAACCTAACTTGAGACTATATCATATGAAAATCAAAACATAACTATTCCAAACATGCATGAAAAAATAAAGAACAAGTTAACAAAGAGTCAACAAATTTAATAATAAAGAAAATATACAAAATAAATAACAATGACAGAATTAATTGCTGTTTATGTTTGGACGGTTTCCTCCAATACTCCTGTTCCAGTGATGTCCCCGTCTGTGACAATATCACCAGCTACTATATCCGCCTCCGTCACACCCTCCAGGATTTCTTTCTCTGAGTACGATGACCCATCTTCCAGCACTACGGACTCTATGTGCGCCTGGGGCTCAAGCTTTGGTACAATTACTTGTTGTGATTGGTCGAGCTGCACCAGGGCTTCCTCTGATTGGTCAGTTAATTCTGTCTGAGATTCCTCTTCAGTTTGACCCACGCTGATGGTGGTAAGGTGTTGCTCTGACGAGTCTGTCAAGTTCTCTCTCTGCTGCTGCTGTTGCTGAGCTGCTAATTGCTAAAAATTGAAATTTAAACAGTGCATGGTTACTTGTGTTAGGACTAAATTTTCTATGTTGCCAGTACAATCAGCATGGATGTAAATAAGAAGTTCATTCTTTGACTGTCATAGAAAGATCACTTAACCAATTGAACTACATCTCTCTGAAATGCATTCTTCAAGACTGAGCAACATGTCTTACTGACCAATTTAAAATCCTCATGTCATTCATATGTACAATGTATATGCAATTCCTGTTTATATGGATAAGATTAGTTTACCTGTAGAGCCTCCAGCTGAGCAGGGTCAGTGATCACAAACACCTGTTGTTGACCGTGCTCCCCCATTGTGATAGTTGCTATGTTGGCACTGGTAGGGACCTGGTCACTGGATAAAAGAGATTCCTGCAACAACAAACAAATCAACTACCCTAAGTCTTAACATAGTACCAAACTAATATTTTGTCATCATTCTACAAAAGACAGTTTTTAATCCTCACTGCTACTATATATCCCATTTCTGTGCAGGTGCTTGGCATGTATGCACCATTATCAGTACTCGTACCTGTGAGTTCTGGGACTCTGTATTTATGACAACAGCCTCATTCTGGATCAGGGGATCCCCTCCTTCCTCCTCCTTGGCCTGAATAGCATACTCAAACTTGGCCCTCTTCTCTGGTGGCTGCTCATTTGATTTGGCTAAATATACAATTTACAAATGTATTGGTAAAATATACATTTTGTACAAATATCTGACAAGCACAATGCATGAAACATGAAAACATTGAAGACATTGACTAAACTTATAAAAGATTTGTCCACAGTGCATCTGTGCTCTTTTACGTACATATACCTGAGCTGAGGATACCAAAGATCTGAAAATAACAGTAAGCTGAACTAACCAAAGACTTATATTAAATCTGTATAAAAGATGAACTTATACCAAAGAATCACATTATACCTGTAAACTGAACTTACCAAATATTAACATTTTACATGTTTAATGAACTTACTAAAGATCTGTTTATTGTACTCCTGTGTGTTGAACTTACCAAAGATCTGTTCATTGTACACCTGTTTGCTGAACTTACCAAAGATCTGTTCATTGTACTCCTGTGTGTTGAACTTACCAAAGATCTGTACATTGTACACCTGTGTGTTGAACTTACTAAAGATTTGTTCATTGTACACCTGTGTGCTGAACTTACCAAAGATCTGTTCATTGTACACCTGAGCCTCCAACTCGGCGGTTGTATCTTCCCCGTGAGCCGTCCTCTTGTGCATGGCGAGCGTGGAAGTTTGTCTGTAAGTTTTGCCACAGTGATTGCAGTGGTAGGGCTTGGAGTGAGTGTGAACAACATGGTGTTTGTAGAGGGAGGAGTATTCTGTGAATCGCTTACCACAGCCCTGCACTGTACACACATAGGGCTTCTCTCCTGTCCAAAAAAATGTTATAATTATATAATACCCCAATAATTGAAAGAATAAGTTTAGAATAACGGTTTTATGTACCGTACTTCTTGTCTAAGTTATCCTGTTTTCATGAAAAAAAAGTGCAAATTTTAATAGCAAAATGTTGTCAATTTATTTAAAGATCATTATCAATGGTCTAGCACTGCTTAACACAGCTCAAGTAACAGTTTTTTTCAGATACTTGATTCATGGCATTGATAGCAAATTTGCCATGGGGTCATGTAATAGCCATGAGTGGTAAAACTTTTACATCCCTTATCAACCATCCAAAAAAATAAATATTATAAAGTTTAGATACAAATGTGCATCACACACCTGTATGCCATACTGATTTCAATGAACACACCTGTGTGGATCCTGATGTGGTTCTTGTAGTTGGTGGCGCTGGCAAAAGCCCTACCACATCCCTCCTCATTACAGATGTAAGGCCTCTCTCCAGTGTGTGTGCGGATGTGTACTTTCCTTATGTTGGAGGTGGTAAAGGATCGCTCACATCCCTCAAAGGGGCACTTAAAGGGGCGCTCACCTTAAATTCACATTGCATGAACAGATATATATATTTCTTTGACATTTCTTTTATTGCAGTATGAAATTAGTGTTATAATCTCCCCTTACTTACCTGTGTGGGTGCGGACATGCTTCTGAAGATCCCCCGAGGTCTTGAAACCCTTGTCACACCCCTCCTCCGGGCATTTGTAAGGTTTTTCACCTGTGTGAACACGTGTGTGAGATTTCAGTCCATAGCCAGTAGCGAAAGCTTTACCACAGCCTTCATAATCACATTTAAAAGGACGGACCCCAGTATGTGATCTCTCATGAACCTTAATAGAAAACACAAACTTATGTACATTCAACTCCTTTTCTGATATACAATACGTGACAATATTAACCAATACATAATTCCTCCAGGGCTGGTAGCTGGCTTTAATCCTGATGCCAAGTGAGCATGTTGTTAGAAATTCTTATGGAGAGGGATAATCAGAATCACACTGTATACAGATAATGTAGAATTGCTTCATTTATTTTCTCAACAAACAGACAGGGTACATGTATTCTATATCCACTCACCTTCAGGTGGTGCTGTGTGGTGTACAGCCTGCCGCAGCCGTCAAAGCTACATCGGTAAGCCTTCTCCCCAAATACCATTGTCTTCTCATCCGTCGTTAGACCAGCAGCTATTACAGTCTGCAATATAACACAGGTATACATGTTGAGACACAGTAAACTGTATACAGATAAGGGCATGGTTTAACAGACAGTTTACAGACTTACATGCACCACTGAAGTGTTAGCACCAAGAGGACTAGTACTGGTCTGTAGAGATTCCAGGCTGGGCTCCTTCATCTGATCAACGGTTACCTAGAAAAACAGATTCACTACTACAAATATCTACAATATCTCAATGTACATGTAGAAAAGACTGGTCCATACACACGGCATGCAATGCTGTCTGTTGGATTTATACAGATTGATCACTGATAAAAGATACAGAAAATATCTTTTTCATTTCTAAATGTCTTTTGCCAAAGTATGACAGGTATTGTCTCACCTGAGTAGCCAGCTGGTCTAGACTGAGAGTGCTGCTGTCTAGGTTAGTGATCTGAGCGTCCCCAAAGAGAGATTCTGCAGAGGGGTGAGTGATGTATGCAGTGGTCCCATCCTCTAACTGGATCGCCTGTAAACCCTCTGAAAACATCATACATAGCATGTAACCCCAGACTGTTACACATCTAATGAAACTGATCACAATAGGGTAGTGTAAATATGACACTGGATAAACCTTTTGGGGTGTGGTGAAGGAATGCGGTGGTTCCGTCTTCTAGCTGTATGGGTTGACCCCCCACCTGTGTGGAGTCGGTCAGAACGATGTTGGGATTGACCACACTGTCTATCTCTGACTGAATGTTGTTGACAGGCAGAACTGAAAGCAGGAATTGGAAAAGGGATGGAGTTTAGGTGCATGGAGGAAATGATGGGTAACTTTGGAAAGGATATGGAATAATAATATCCCAGCAATTTACCTTGGCTAGGATATTTGGTCTAACACAAATCAGAAGTCACAAATTATGGGAATAATTAATTTTCCCTTGAAGCATTCAGTACCGATAAGCTTAATAAAAAGACTTATAAAAGATAGGCAAAATATAGATACTTTGATGGAAAGAGAGCAGAGAACAAATATATTTGTGATGAATATTTGAGGTGAACCATGATAACAATAATGGTGCTGAATGTCTCACCATGACTGATGCCCTGTACTACTGCAGTGCTCCCATCCTCCAGGCTAATGGTCTGTCCCTCCATAAACTTTCCCCCTATATTCAATACGTCATCATAAGATGAGCAGAATTAGATAGCAATAGAAAGACGATAGCCATTAGAGACACTTCTTATAAGCATAAAAAATCATAGGCTGTACCCCAAAAATTTCCGTTGATGAGAGTTATTCATGATAACCTATAGATCAATGTAGGATATGTCAATATGGAATGTTTTGATTTGAAATAAAATGAATTGACATATTCCAGTAATATCATCTTTTTCACATGCATGTCAAAAATACAAAGTGAATTATATATCAACAACTTTCACATACTTCAAGCTAAAAGTAGAATAAAGCAAACCTTTTGGATGCTGGATAAATGCGGTGGTTCCATCAGCCAAGGTAACAGCCTGGACAGTCTGTGTATCCATCTGTTGTGAAACAGACGAGGCCGAGGTCTCCAAAGACAGGTGCCCTCCCTAAGGTAAACACCAATCGTCAACAACACACAGTAAAAACAGTCAAAGATCATGTAAACTTGTTCTCGTATTATTAATGGAGTAAGGCCAATTTTACCAATAGAATATCACAGCATTAATAATATTGTGAATACATGGAATGAATACAGGCAACTGGCATTTCATTGTATACTCTTACATATAGATACAGTAAAGTCATGTTTGAACTCATTTAATATACAAATAATAGTATGATGATGTTGAACAAGAAAATTCAATGTCTTGTCTTACAGGTTGTTTCCAGAATCACCATTAATTCATTCACACTAAATTAAACAACACGGTTTAAATTAATTACTGCTCTTATTATATTCATTGTAAGTCCTACAAAACAAACCCCATTTGAGTGAAGAAGAAGCAGATTGACGTCATTTGATGAGCTTGCGAGTGTGCTGGGGACGTCCACCAGTTGTTCATCCCCCAGGCCTTCCTCTTCCTCCTCCTCCCCCAGGCTCACCATGTGACCCGGACTCTCCACCTCATGAACCGGACTTTCCACAATTACATTGCGGGGGCTGTCTCCAGATGTGATCTGATCGGGGACCGTCTCCACATTGCGTATGTCGATGGTACAGCTTGTGTCCATGTAGGTCAATAGACTTCAGCAGGAGTAAAGAAGTAGCAGAAACCTACATAATGTTTGAAAAACTTAATTTAAATAAGTATTTTTAAAGCAAAAAATATTTTCAGACATTTCTGCTCATACATGCATCCCCTTCAATAAAATTGTGATGAATCCATTGTTGAAGTGAGAGACTTTAAATCTTCAATTAGCTTATACAGTACAAATCTTTAACATGATCAATGAATTTTCTTTGGTTTTATGTACTCTCACTTCTGTGATTTCACTTACAGAGGCCTGTTGATTGCTACATTGAATTGGGGAGAATTATCTACACTTTTAATAGACAAAATGATGGCTAAAATCTGTATATATAATTTTCAATAACCGCAAGCTAGCTGCTTAACAGATTCCAACAGTTTTTAACAATACCACAGCAATGAATGTGAAAAAATAATGTTCAACAAAATTCCAGAGCATTTCTTGTGAGCAAAAGAACATAAGATATTAGAGTGCACATAACAGAAATCCTTGTTTAAACCCTTTTCAAACTTTGTTCGTCAACAAACTGCCAATTTATCAAGCTTTAGTAAGCATTCACTTTTTCGATGTGTTTGTTCAATATCTCTGGACAAATATAGCAACTCAAGCCATAACAACGAACTAACGGACACTGACCTCCATTTTTATTTTACAAATAGACAACATAGAGCGGAAGTATAAATCCTAACGGCTTCCTAATTCAAAATTCGATTTTAATCATTGGGATTTCGCATCTCTCAATCTAATCTTGCGTCGTCTCGACGCCGACATCAATCCCAACAGGCAATGGGTCATCATTGAACACTGGGAAAACTTACCCGAAGATCCACTTTCTGGACCACCATGCAATGCACGCACTTTAGCCAGGAACTAGCATAAGAAAAAATATAATATCAAAATGACCACAAAAATAATTGATAAAAGTTTTTTTGAATAAATCTTATTATTTTAAAAACAAAAACTACGCGTTTCAAAATAACAAAAAGTAAATATAATCTGTCTGTCAATGAAAGGCCCTGTGTTATGCATATACAAAAATAGCGGGAAAATTTAAATTGATATTGACAAACAAAAAATCTGCATTCATCTGTCGACTTTAGTTTTGCCGATTTTTACTTTATATACATGTACATGTAGACATTGATGTTGAAACTTCCGTTTGATATTGAAAAGAAGAGAGACTGATATATGACATTTAAGGACAGGGGAGTGATTAAATACCTACTCCTTGACACCCCGAGGCTCTCAATAATTTTAAAAGTCAAGATTTTTCAGTTATTTTCTGGGAGAAACTTAATACATAATAACAAATATTTTGGTTTTACGTCGTACGAAAAACTATTTTCCTCGTGTGTTGCCCCTATCCTAGACTATGGAGCTGGTGTGTGGGGCTACCGTAAGTTTCAGGCTATAGACAATATACAGAACAGGGCAATAAGATACTTCCTGGGAGTTCACAGGTGTTCCTTTACGGTGACGTAGGCTGACTCCCGAGTCAATTTCGACGGTGGTTCTGCATGTATAGATACTGGAACAAGCTGATATGTTTTGAGGATGACCGAATAACAAAGATGGCCTGTAATCAGTTAAACTGTTTTAATAGGTAAACACGTATTGTCTATCACGATTCAATAGTGCTGGTGATAGCAGCTGCTCGCCAAGGATCTCAGTTCGATACTGGTTATAAAACGGGCAGTCTAACACAAAGTGTAGTTCATTTTCAATTTCTTGTTGGGTACAAAGAGTACATAATCGCTCGTTTGGAGGTTCTCCTATATCGCCCTGTCTCGATTCTTAATGGAAGGATCCCTGATCTAAGTTGAGCCATGTGAGATCTTTCCGCTTTGCTCAGATTAACTAAAGCGTGAACTATAACTGTTAATATTACAAAGGTGACTTATATGCCCCATGGGCCGGGTGCCCAATATTCATGTACAAGTAGTTGTTATAAAATTTGTATCATACGGCACAATTGTACATAATATGCACATGTCACTATAATAAATAATTTACTTACTTACATGTACTTATTAACATCTATTAAAAGTAATCAATATCTTCTCAGATATTGCAAATTATTGCCACGTGTTAATTGTTTTCACAGAATAAGTTCGGAAATAATTTAAGGTATACCATTGATGCAGGGACTTATATATATATATATATATATATATATATATATATATATATATACACACACACACACGTCACACATATATATATATATATATATATATATATATATATATATATATATATATATATATATATATATATATATATATATATATATATATATATATATATATATATATATACACACACACACGTCCATGGTTATATTAAGCTGTCCAAAACTAGCGCAATTTTTTATGCGCCGTAAATTGCATTTTTTCTTTACCATGGGAAGCACTGTATAGCTCCTAGGTCGTCCATCCGAATTTTTTTCAGACCGGGAGCTATATACAGACCTGCAACTACTTAATTCTTCCCTAGGACTTGCTCAAGTCTCTATATAAGTTTAATAATTAGTGCGCCCAGAGACATACATGTGTAAATAATATATAAATAGTGCCTGTTTGGGAAGGTAACAGTTGAAATTGACACCCCGGGGAAACCATTGTCAACCGCTATTTTATTATACTGAATGTCTTAATTCTAAAGATTTTTTTACTGCTTTTATATAGAAATGACGTAAATTCCACGGTGAACCGTACGCGCATAATTTACGCGCATGTAACAATTCGTTGTGTTACCCGTTGATAAGTGTGTTGCTAACGCTGAGGGTAATAGAACGGATTATCAACTACGTCTAAACCAATCCGATTTCAGTATTTAACATGAAAGTATAATAATAGAGATTATATAGCAACTTTGCCATGGTATCGGGTTCGTTCGCCTTATCTACCTGTTCGTTAATTCGCCCTATAGTTCCGTTCGCTAGATAATTATCGTTGGCCCTAATAATATATTAATCGTTCGCCATAAACCTCGTTCGCGCCTTTGTTATTAATAAACCACATCATAAGTTATTTCATTTAATTTAAAGTGAAAACTTGTAACTTTTATTAATTATTCGTATATTCTCTGTTTTTCTTTCGCCATTAGCATGTTTTGTTGTTGAAAAATGTTACGGGACCAATTACCCTTACTTTGAAAACTACATAATAGTAAACTGAGATAATGATCTTAAACCAAAAGTATATTGTTTTTATGAAAAATTTGCATAGGTTTTAGACATTTTTGAAACATAAAATTGACTATGAAAATAAGATTAATATATCGAAAATATATTGGTCAGCTATAAAACATCGGCGAAATCTCCGACGGGCGACGGGTAGCCAACTGCCTCCTAAATATTGTTTATAAGAAATAAACTCATAAATATGTGAATGTTTTGGTAATAGGGTTTAGCTGTTTATATTTCGATATAATTGTTTATTAGATAGATAAACTGATTTAAACTGCATGGGAAATCCTTTACAATAAGGACCAAGAGATTTCGATCAATTGCCAATCTCTGTTCCGAGTCTGCCGGAAAGGCTCGAGAAGTTGCGATTGTTATTTAATTATGTCTCTGGTGCGCCAAAGACTGAGGATACATTTAAGATTGGTACTGCAGTAGAGAACATAAATTAGAATCCTCCTTTGGAAGAATTTTGAAAAATTGGTCTCTTTTGCATGTCTGTTGGTACAGAGCTAAGAATTTCACAATCTAGATTTTCTCAGCTAATACAGGTATGCTTCACACTAAAATAGTAACAACTGGCCTTGTAGTTTTCAAGAATAAGTTGAAATGCACGACGTACGACGACGTTAACAATGTTATCAAATGTGAACAAGCTTCTTAGGAGGGCTGGATGGTAGTAGCCATTTTATAAGACTCTATATGAATCTCTTTTAAAAGATCTCTGTATAAAGACACAGGAAACAATTCAAATTTTATAGTTTTAAAAATAAATAAGTTATATCTTTACTAAATAATAGTTAATAGGCAAACGAATCATTTTAAACATGAGATGTTTGTGAAACACTTATGCCCCCTCCCTTGGAAACATCCACAATGAAAATGAACGTAAACTGCAAATAATTGGAATTTTTCTAAGTCAAATAACTCTGTCGAAAATTGCACGAGCGTACCCAATATCATACTTGACCTAAATATTATCATAATTAATCTGTATACCAAAGAAGATGGATGAATAAGGCGTGAAAAATGCCCATACGAGGAATGATTAGATACTGTAAAATTAGAATATAAATATCAAAATCTGATAATTTTTTTTAAATAATTAAAACAGTGTATATTTAAAGTAACATCGGTTTGTAACCCTTTAATATTTTAAATACTTGCAATAGGTTGATTTAAACTGGCGTATTCGTGTCAAAACCTCCAAATAGTGTCATTTTTATAACTTCAATGCCTTTTCTTCTCTAGAGTGGGTCTGAGCTCCATATTTTTGTAATAGTCTAAATGCGGTTTAATGGAATTTTAACCAATTTTAATCAACAAAAATGTGGAGAGATGACACACTCTACTTTAAAAATGTCATTTTGTAGACAAACAATTGAACGTTTTAGAAAAATAATACAAGTCCGTTAAATCGTGGCCAACGTCTCATATATAGCATTTAAACAACACACTTTGTTGTGAATAAAATGGCTCAGTGGTTAGAGCACCAGACATTAGGTAACTTTATAGAACATAGGTTTTTAGGTTGTAGGTTCGATACCACCAAAACTTTAGGATTCGTTATTTTTTTTTTTTCTTATCATTTTTTGAAATATTTCAAACTGAATAAAGTTAGAAATTACCGTTTGTAAACTTGTATTATAACATATCAAATATATTTAATTGAAAAAAATGTCAAATTTGAAATTGCATTTAACAACTTAACCAAATGGGCAGTTGCGCCATCTTATTCCCCCATCTTCTTTCATTTCAATATGTGCAACTTCTGCGAAGAAAATAAACGAAAACTGCAAGTAAATAGAATTTTTCTACGCCCAAGGGGCATAACTCTGTCGAAAATTGCTTTATCATAACCAATATCGAACTTGTTTTGATATTATTATGATAAACCTGTATACCAATATTCATTTCAATATGTTCATATTCTGCGATGAAAATGATCGAGCGGAAACTGCAAATAACTGGAATTTTTCTACGTCCAAGGGCCATAACTCTGTCGAAAATTGCTTGATCGTACCCAATATCAAAGTTGACCTAGATATTATCATGATAAACATGTATACCAAATTTCATTTCAATATGTTCATCCTCTGTGAAGAAAATGAACGGAAACTGTTGGTGGACCGACCGATCGACATACCGACAAACAGACGGACAGCAACAAGACAATATGCCCTCCCTTCTTCGAAGGAGAGCATAAAAATACGAGGTGGATCTGATGGTTAATTTCTTGACCAATGAGCCTCCTTAAACGTTTACTGTGCTAATGTTTGATCAAAATCTAACTTCACACACAAACACTCCCTGAAATTCATAAAGTCACAACCTGAAACTCATGACAACGCAATCTTGTTGACGTGTTTCAAGACGACCCACAGTGTTTGCTGCACACCACAATCTAACCTATTTTTGTGAAATTTCGTTCCATTGATTCTTGTTGCAGAAGGAGTTAGACATTTTGCATATCAATGCTATTTTATAGACACTCCGACCAAGACTGTTCCCGCCATAAGATCCATGCGGTTCATGTCGGAATAATTTGCAGTTGATCCTTTCTGGCATAGTTGTTGTTTCAGTATTGAATGAAATCTCTTAAGACTGGTGCTCTGTGTTGCCTGGCGTTCTCATCTTGAAGTACAGGTCTGAGTTCAATTTTTCTCAGGAATGGTAAAACAATAGTTCTGAGAATCTCATCAGCTGTTAGAGCTCCGTTGATGATGTGTAGTTGAGTGTGCTCATTAACTGTAACACCAGCCCAAACCTATAATCACAGAACATCCACTGTGACGATTGTGTTACCTTTCCATCATGTTCACGTCTGCAATGCCAAATCACCGTCTCTCCTCTTTGTCTGTCCATAAGGATTCATCTATCGTTGAAATTAACAAAAACTGAGTCTTGACTCGTGAAAAATTCCACCCTCTCCTGTAAAAATATAATCCACAAAAAACCTCCCAAAACTCTCGGAAAATTAATTTAACTGACGTGTAAATTCCAACGTAAGTAACGTTCCCCTTATCCAAACGGGCTTCGCGGTGCCTCATTTTTAGGGATATAATCGTCAGCTGATCGAGTTATGAAAACGTAATTACTAGTATTCAGAACAGGCCGCAGACCTTTTCTGATTGATTGGTCAAATACAGCGATACTTGTTGCCGTTTGAAGATCGCGTTGCAGGCTCCTTGCTGTAACAGCACGTGTTCTATTTTTTGTTTAGCTTGAAAAGTTTGTTACATCAAGCCTTTGCTACAGCCACACAATGCTGTAGTGATGTACTCTGAGTACTTTGAACAGTACTTGAGCCACTTGTCGAGTCGTTTGTCCAGCTGTAATCATTCATGTTGATCTGTTAACTGAGAGATGACCGTCGATCCATGTTTTTAAGGTAGTCTATCCATAATTATCATATTTCATATCTAATAGATTGCAAGTTTGATTACTAAAATCTTAGTGTGGTTTTAAGGGGTTTATTTAATAATAAACATTCATCTTTAAAATTTTTAAAATTTAGAATTTTCACAAATTTATCCCATCTTGAAGTCAACATTGAAGTCTATGGGAAAAATGTATCTTTAAATATATCTTAAAAGTAAAAATATTTTTCTCACAAATCTCTTGGTAAAAAGTTGCAGAAGCTTTTTTTCTTTGAAAATGCTGAAAAAATTAATTATTTACCATAAAAATTTTTGATAATTGATTTTTTAAATTTTTTTCAAGGAGCAGACAACTCTTTAAAAAAGTTCCAAGCGCAAAAAGTTCATTTAATCGACTGCATACATATTCCCGAATTTCGTTTACATCGGCCTCATAATAACTTTAAAATAGATATTCAAAATTATAGTTATATCAACCAACATTATTAAATTAACCTCAGTTATGGATGGACTACCTTAAAAAGTTGTGACTATTATTTGAATTTTTGCATTCAAATCAGACCATACATGCCGTTTTAATTTGTGTACTGCACTGATAGGTTTATATAAAAATATCTTGCTTTAAACCTTTACTAAAAATCAGTGTGCATTCCTGTTCTGCGTGTTAAAATTACTCTTCTTTCTGTGTAGATTCAAGGCTTAATAACTGACTGTTAAATTAAAATATAACGCCATGCTTTTGCAGTTAACCCATTTTAAGATCAAAAGAAACGCAAATTAAAGTGGTTTTAAAATATTGATTTCATGTATTTATTGTTGTATATAAACATACTTCTAGTATTTTATTTAAAGGACAACTGAATATTCATTGTGGTGCTTACCCTATTTAGTAGTATAGAAAAATGCATGTTGACTTACAAAAACGATTGGTTTTTTAGACGGGGTCACGTGACCCCGTCTATTAGAAGTCTCAAACCGGAAGGCACGCACAGAACACATGAATTGAGTCTACGTGTAAGAAAATAGTGCAGAAAGTTTTCATGCATTTCAGTAAATATATCTTATAAAAACACGCATTAAATCTTTTTAAGTTCTCTATGTGTAAATAAATTTCTGTAAAGAAAATACACAAATAGTTTAATTGATCAAAATATTCTTGCTCGGATTTAATATTTCTAGCGATTTGTGGAATGAGTTACGTAACTGAATGCACAACGCCGTTGACGATTAAGTTGAGCTCATTAAAGGTTGAATCGAAAGTAAAGTTCCCAAATGCAGTGTGCCATTTTTTAAAAATTGTGAATTACTTTAACAACCTATCCCCTGAATACTACTAAACTTCATGCGCGAGCCGGAGTTAAAATCTGGACGGGTTATACACAGATGTTTTACATATTTTAAAATAGGCGTTTCATTGGCTTTCAGTCTACTTGCGGTATGACTGCTATTCATCTCTAAAGGAATTTTGTACATAAAAAATTAAAACAAGTCTGAATTTGCCTTCTCGTTCATTGACTCTTTACTTAATTCAACTGAATTTAAATTTTGAACAATGCTTTGTATGAATCTATATAGATTATACATTTTTGGCGACCAATACATCAAACAATATATACAATCTTATCGTTTAAAGAACCAAGTTAAATGATAATGTTCATATCGTCCGGCTTAGTTGGAATATATATGTAATTTTTTTTAATGTTATAAGACATAAGTTTACACTTTTTTCCCTATACTTTATAACGGACAATTTCAGTCACATTCATGATTTAAAACTAGAGGTACCGTGAGCAAGCTCACAATTGATACCCCCCGCTAAGAAAAAATCTTAACTCATGTATTTTTTTCTATGATAGAAAATATTGGATGAATCTATTTCACCGTCCATTTGCTATAAATAACAACTGCTCTATTTTTTTAAACTGTTAATGCTAATATGAGTACACAGACCAATTTCTATTCTTTGAATTCCATTTTAGTTTAAGTTAACTGTTAATGCATAAAGGCATTTGCATCCTTATGTTATATTAACAAACATGACTCGAATCAAACAAAATTCCACATGTCAAGCAGCCATTTAATATAAACATTTTGAATTATTTGTATACCGAGCCCGATTTTTTTAAAACCATGACCTTGAACTTTTTTAATTGACCTTAGGTCAAGGTCATGACACACCCTCAGGTTATTTAAGCAATCTTGATGTGAATTAAGAACTTCCAATATTTGTCCATTAGAAAGATACGGACTGGACATGAATTTTGCACTTTTCTGCCAGTGACAATGGCCTTGCCCAAATGACCTTGAGTCAAGGTCACGACACACTCTTAGGTCATAAGCTATCTTTGTGTGAACTGAGAACTTCCAACGTTTCTCCATAAGAAAGATATGGACCGGACACGAAATTTGCACTTTTCCTGCCAGTGACCTTGACCTTGCCCAAATGACCTTGGATCAAGGTAATGACAAACTCTTAGGTCATAAGCAAACTTTGTGTGAAGTAAGAACTTATAATGTTTTTCCATTAAAAAGATATAGAACGGACACGAATTTTGCACTTTTACTGCAAGTGACCTTGACCTTGCCCAAATGACCTTGGGTCAAGGTCATGACACACCCTTAGGTCTTAAGCAATCTTTGTGTGAAGTAAGAACTTCCAATGTTTCTTCATAAGAAATATATGGACCGGACACGAATTTTGCCCTTTTTCTGTCAGTGACCTTGAACTTGCCCAAATGACCTTGGTTTAAGGTCATGACACACCCTTAGGTCATTAGCAATCTTTGTGTGAAGTAAGAAATTCCAATGTTTCTCCAAAAGAAAGATATGGACTGGACACGTATTGAACAGACAGACGGACGGACGGACGGACGGACAAGGTGGTTCCTATATACCCCCCAAACTTCGTTTGCGGGGGGTATAAAAAATTCTTCATCAATATTTAAATGTCTATCATCAGAAACTCGGTTGATCTTTTTCCAATCGGTAAATATCTCACTCCAATATAACACATATGAATTCAGAGATAATGCATGGTTTTTATGTTTTAAATTTTTAATTTACCGTGTGGTAATACATGTAAATAGAAACAGTATTTATCTCAATTTTAAGAAGATAAAAACTCATGATCATAGTTTATATCGTAGTTTTAAAATCTGAATTACAAATAGACGAGAGTGTATTGAAAGGACACAGATCCCTGTAATGACAATGTCCTACAACATTTGTTAATTTTTCTGTTAAAAGCGTCAACTTTGCATATATTAGAAATTTTAAAATCAAATAATTCTGAATTTATAGCTAAAATTAACAATTTACAATCACCATACAATAAACATTGCTTTATCAATTGTCAATAAAACATATTACCGCCGTGTGAATATGTTTCTTAGGCATGGCATCTTCTCTCCTTCGTTAGCACTAAGTGACGGCTTAGGACATTCTACTTATTTTTTTCTAACCAGTCCTTTATTTGACTTATCTCTGTACATCTTTCAGTTAATGTCTCTATCATCCGACGTGATTCATTAACTTTCGGTCTCCATTTTCAAGTTTTATCGTTTTGACTGAATTCAGAGTATGATTTTTAATGAAATGAGCGTTTGTATTGTAATTCTTGGGATGATGTACAAGTTAAGAGAAAAAAGTATTAAGTAGTAACTGATTTATTTTAACCTAATAATTTTACATGAATTACTGCAAAGAATCGTGTCAGAGAAGTCGGTCTAAAATAATCAAAATGGCAACCGTGACGGACCTTGTTACTGTTTTAGTACTTGGAATAATCTTATTGTAAAAAGAAATATTTCTAATGTCAGGTGCCTGTGTTTGTTATCGGTATACAAATGTAAACTTTGTTCGGTAATTCAGCAGTTTGAGAGTTTTAGAGTTTTCATAAACCTTGTATAACGGATACCATCCGACTTGTGGATTTTCGATCTTAAAATTAAATAAATCTAATGATTTAAATTTTCTACCTTGATATAGTCGTTTTAATTTTCCCGGTCAGTTGTAGTTTAAAAAAAAATTCCTTGGGGTCTTATTTCAAATAAAATACCGTTGTATTAATTTTCTTAAATTATGAAGGACAGTCCCGGCCGGGATTTAGTAAAACTTTGACAAAGTATCAGGCAATTGCAAAAGGCAGAATTTTAACATAGATTCATAGTCGAGGTAAACGTGGACAGTTTCAAGACCCCGGCCGTCTTTCAGTACTTTGATTTTTAAATGCAATAACTTTCTTTGTATTTCAGAAATGTTGTTTACTTCAGGACGTCATTTTCGACAGAATTCTTGACCCGTTTTAATAAACAATAAATGTTTTCTTTGGTGATTCGTGCAAGTGAATGTAAAAATTATCCAGTGAATATAAATCCATTACTTATCTGATTGCTTAGGAGGTCTAATTTCAGAAAATTAATTCAATTAAAAAATAAAAACCATGAAACAAAAGTCTTCCAAACATCATCTTTTTTAATTCAGTATTCTTAACAATTTGACAAACATTTTTCTTAACATAGATTGGCTTCTGTATAAGTAAAAAGCCTTTATATCAACAAGCAAGTCAACATATCAACCTTTATAGGCAATACTTCAACCATTTAGATACATGCAAGTTACAACTACACAAACAGATTTAGATATTCATTGTTCATTTAACAACTGACACATTTACTTGTCGTAATACTTAAAAACCAAGCCTCCGAAGAATTGTTCTCGGACAACCATCCGAGATTCGAGTAGATTTTGCTTTGACATCAGGAGTCTCTATCACCGTAAGAGGTAGATACACATGCATGTATTTGCATGCAATTAAATGATAATTTATACATGTATCTTTCAAATTATCAAATAAATACTGCATTTGACGCCATATATGCATATATATATATATCAAAAAATAAAAATACAACTACAAAGTAGAAATGAATAAATTTATCACTTTTACATAGTTAAGAGAGTTTTGTGAACTGTATGAATAAGTACTTTGATAAGGACTGGGAACAACAGCATTATCCAACCTCAGTACCTCACGTCTGTTACACATTGATTGGCCATCGTTTATTGCATCAATATCAGTTAAGTAAAATAAGCAACAACTATAAAGCACCATCTTTCTACTTTTTCCACAGTGTCCACCATAAAGCGGATATACACAGGTAAATAAGAAATTAATACATTTTTGACAACTTTATATTATTCACGCTAATAAGCCTGCTAATTGGGAAATTTCACAAGTATTTCTAATTCAAGATTTCGTCAATATTGCGGAACAACCTATTCGTTGGTAGGTTTACTAAAATAAGCCGTTTTTTCGTCAGCACTCCAACATTATTCAAAACAGAAAGTAAATTATGTAAAGTTACAAAACAGAAAGTAAATCATATAAAGCTGAGAGATAATTACAATTAAAAAGTAATACATGATGTGCATTAAACATGGAATCACGTTATGTATCATATAAATTTCAAAACATGTAGGTGTATTAAATTAAATAAGTAAATCCGAGAACGTTAAAGCACCGAATACACAACAAGAGTATAATTTGAAGAGTATTGATACACGGGTAAAGCACCTGGTATTAAGTAAAGGACAAACCCTCGGTAACATTTCATATATTAATAACAGAATTGCCCACTTTTGTTAAGCCAATCATTTCCTCACGTGACGTAATGATACTCTGAATGAAAATACAACTTAACATTCCCATAACCCCTGCCGTGATCATGTAAGATAGTACAGTTCCAGTCAAGTGAACAATGTATCCCATAATTCCTGAGAGGACAACTTGTGACAGAAAGTAAGCAGAGTCTAGCGTTGCGATGTCTGTTCCAATGCCCCGGAAGTTGTTCTTGCCATTCTCAGTCCGGAAGTAAATCTACAATAAAGCAAATATAATCGGTTTTACTACATTATAATTTGATTAAAGTCATGAGTCGTCTCTAGAATGATAAGACAATAAGTCGGCTAGAAAATATTAACAAACAATTTCATCCCCTCCGACCAAAAAAAAATATATATATCTAAAAATTTAAACTATAGCTTTCACGCTTACCTCTTTTTCTGAGTGATATTTTGTGACAATGATGAAAGGGATTGTCGTAAGAGTGGCATATCCGAACCCAGTCAGCGCTGCCATTGTGTTCACAAAGTAGATGTTCCGGAATAAAACCATGCCTCCCATTGACAAGGTGAAGGTCATCATCCCCGCAGCGTACGTCCGCCGGATCCCGTAACGCTCCACCAAGTTTTCCACAAAGAATGCATACAGAGCGGAAGTGATGCAATGAAAGAGAAGACCCCATGAACCCATTCGAACACCCTCGTCATATCGAGCTCGCAGGTAGGAGTTTTCCTCCGCGTTGGGATTTCCTTCATACACAGCTTGCCCCACAAAGTCTGTGAAGAACAGATTAAAGCCCATTACTGCAGTCCAGCTGCAGAAGTTAGCCACAGCCAGTTTACGGAGCACGTATGGGACGTCCAACAGCAGCTTCACTGATTCCGGAAGTTTGTCTTGTATCGCAGCAAAGACTAGTCTTCCATAGAATTGCACGTATGAAAATATTCTGAAACGCTTTAAGATGAAAACAAAAGGCATGCACAACAACATAATAGGACGGAATTTCTTTTTGTGACGTCGAGATCGGGAACGAGGTTTTCGTAAAACGTTTGGCAAAGAGGCTTCGTCCGAGTCACTAGATTCATAGCCCGACTCCATCGCGGGACCAGTGAACACAACCGTGGCGGGGGTGACCTCCACAGGCTTTATATCCGGGGCCTGGGAATTTTTAGAAACAATATGTGGTTCCTCGTTTGCTACAGCTACAGTCACAAACAACAAAAACATAAACAGGAAGACTAACATAGAGAACACGGTTCTTTCTTGTCCGCCAATCAGCGTTCCGATCGCCGTGGTGTTCCAGTCCAGGGCCGTGATAAGGTACCCAAGAAATCCTCCCAACGAGACCATCTGAGAATATACCATGAACACTCGCTCTTGTTGGTTAGTATCCTTGGATGCGTCACTTAGTAACGCTTCACATGGCGTGAGACATGCCTGACTAGTAAAATCAAGCAGGACGACCCCTATCGTCAGAATCAGCAGCGCCCCAGTTTTACTCATGCTTCCCGGCCCAAATAGAGACAAACTAATCCAGTCACTGTACGGGATCGTTATCAAGGCGAACATAAGAATTGATGAGATTCCTACAATAAATGGCCGCCTCCGTCCCCAAGAACTGAAACAGTTATCACTGGCGCGACCTATTATCGGAACAAAGATGAAACCCAAAAGGGGCCCCATTCCTAAAATTATACTCATATTTTCCTCTGTGTATCCAGCCTTTAGCAGCATTGGAGGTATGTATGTAAAACCAGCGCATGCGCAGATCTCTACACCGCAGACCACTGCATTCAGCAGAATTATCTGGGTCAACGACAAAGACTTTCCGGGAGTCATGGTGACAGGAGTCGACCGAGGTTCCGGGTCGTCGTGGTAGATCACTTCCTGCAGGAATTGTTCATGGTCCTTCTCGTCGTCGTCCGTCACTTCCGGTAGGGCGCTGTACTGGACAGAGGACCTGAAACGGAACCAAATTTTTTTTTAAATAGATTGAAAAGTCACATTACATCGGATACATGGGTATCCGACGTTACAGTATTGTCTAATGACTGACTGCACAAATTTAATGTCGGGTCTGCAAATTCAAAAAGTAGAGGCGAAGTTGGCATGCTACAAATTTTCTGAGACAGTCATGAACAAATCTTATAAATGTTTTATTTTGTTTCGAATCATTATCTTTTCTTATAAAATAATAAATTAGAAATCCAATATAACAATGTCATTAATGATCGCCATCTACAGAAAAACAGGCATCACTATTTGACAAGTTTCAGTCAATGATAGAGCGGCAGCAGAGACCGAATCAAAACCTTTTTTTTCAATTTAAAAAACACTAGCCTTATCTACATAAGTGATTCATAAGGTAAAGAAAATACCTGTTTACTTTAATCATTGTGCTGATTAAAGATCATTATTCGCAATCAAGGATAGACAGATATAATATGAACAAATTTACAGAAAACAGAGTCAGAAGTAGTTGTCATTTGATAGAGGCGATATAAAAATTAACAACCCATTAATATACAAATACAAATATTTGCCATAAGTTATCTGGCAATATTTATAGCTATAATACACACCGATTGAAAACTACTAGGTTATTCTCGGTAGGGTCACAGTGGACGAAGCATTCTTGTCCATGGGCATGACAAGACATATTAATCCACTATTATATCGGAAAAATCCCGACACTCAGTTCCTAAGCTTTCTGTCGCCATTTTGTGTGCTATGTTACCGTCTGTTTTGTGATGGTTTATCTGTTTATAAATACTGTGAACTGTTTTATATTCATAACCCTTCATAGCACCCCCAATAATTCTCATTATAATACCAAAAAAATAATACTTAATTTGCAAAACGTGCTTCCTGACAAAGTTGACACAAAGATAGGTCTAAAAATAGAGAACAGGTACGATTAATGCACCGTATGAGAGAGACAAAGTGACATTAGACAACTGTGTTTTTCAATAACAATTTTGAAATTAAAAAAAATAATATGTTAGAAATTTTAGCAATAAATGTGTAAAACAAGTCAATGAGTTTTCTACCGATGGTAAACTTAAAACTATTTTCATTGTGCCATGAGAGAGAGAGAGAGAGAGAGAGAGAGAGAGAGAGAGAGAGAGAGAGAGAAAGAGAGAGAGAGAGAGAGTTTCCAAGGTTTAAACTTGGAGTTTTCAAGCTCAGTGACAATTAGCGTAAACTGCAATTCATAGACCAAGTACTTGTAACCAGACCAAAATGATAGAACCAATATCAGTTATTCATTTCATCCGAAAATAAAATTGTGGATGCTAAATACCTGTACTTCAGGGCAATGTCATTGAAGTCCATCACTGATACAGACCCGGGCTCCGGGGGGTGAGGGAACGAGGGACCGACCGGGACGAGGGGAGAGCTGAGAGTGACGACACAGACTAACTATTGTCTGTCGGGACAGTAACAGGAATTCTGAATTAATATCGGGGGCCCCTCACGGGGTTACACTAATTAATTACACGCTCGGGTTCTCACTTGATTGGCATTCTCGTGTAAATTTTGAAAAAAGGTATATTTTCTTAAATTATAGCACTGCAAAGCGCTAATTTAAATTTCATTTTTAGATTATGTCTGCATAACTGATGTAAGTTTTAAAATGCAGTAGTCTTCAATACAGATCTAAATTACGAAGAAAATACAGACTTATATTTGACCAGTTTATGAAGGCATCAATAACCATAAACATCTACAATAACATGTACAGTCATCAACGATTGCTTTGTCCTTAACATTTGTTTCTTTCTTTCTGTAATGATACTTTGTTTGTTAGAATGTGGTAGCTCTCTCTCTCTCTCTCTCTCTCTCTCTCTCTCATCTTTTGCAATTCAAGTTCTCTGGTACTCATTCATTCTTTTATGGTATATAAGGTAGATAAAGATTCAAGTCTAGTGACAACTATCAACATTTCATGGCTATATTATATTTTGCAGTGTAAATTTAAAGTTCACCATGATTCCATCACAGGGTTTATCATACCTGTATGTCGACCATCGATTTGTCCATAAACTTACATGTTTACTTACATCAGTGAGTGATCTCGTTCTCTCATTCAACACAAGGAACACCATACTTGGTCAAATGACTGTGTATTATACATACAAGTTCTTTTCTCTACTGTCACCCCCAGTAAATACAACCATCTGTTCACAGGGGATCTAACATCATCTGTTCACGGGGGATCTAACACCATCCCCCTTTAAATCAATCACAAGTCAACATTTAACTTCTTGCATTCAAAGATGACAACATCTTGAGTCATTGATTAATTCCCAAACATTTGTTTTAATAACAACCACATTATACAAAAATATGTAAACACAAGCAATTCAAAAATAATAAAGATGGAAGCAAATAAAATTATTTTTTCACCTGAATAATTAATGCAGTGTACAGATAAATTTCACACAATGGATTAGTCCTGATTTAATCCTTAATCCTTACCTGGGAATAGGTACAGTGTTCTATCCCTTCTTCTGGTGAAACGTTTGATTGATGGTATGATTTGACCTGACTGCCCCCTACAGTCTACTGTGTAATACTAATGTACTTCATCAAGTGTAGGACCTTTAGCCAAGTACCACTGAATCACATGGGGATACTTCATCATAGTATTTTAAAAGTTATTATAGGTTGCAGTGACATTGACATCATGGTACAGAACTCTTCCTACCCCCCCCCCCCCCCCCCAATCACCAGAGCTGACCAAAGAACAGAACCGTGTGAGTCTCACTAAGTAAGAAAATAAGGCCCTCTCTTTTCATCTTTTCAGATTTGTTTTCTCTCTAATCACATATCTACATGTATCCATCTTAAATAAGAAGCACGGGATTAAGTGTTGGTATGTTAACATAGAAATAGAACCAAGTACATGTAGAAAACCGGGATTGATTTATTACATTAAGATGATGAAGATGTGGTAACAGCTCATACTGCTGCTATCTGATCATCACCGCTCCAGAGAAGTTGTCATCGATCATCTGTATCTGGTGATATCACATTACAATATAATATGACCATGAAAAAAATAGATATTATCAAAAAGTTTCATCTGAATCTATCTGTGTTTAATAACAGAATCCATAATCTCACTTTATGCAACAGTTTGGGCCGCACTGTCTACAGTTGTCAAATCTTAATCAATTCCAAGAATTTAAGAATCATTTCTTTTCTTATGCAGCTGTCACACAATATATGACATGGACATATTGCATGAATTTTATTATGAAAAGTATGCCAAATATGCTAAGTGGCCACGAATGCAGCAGAGATATTTTTTAAATTTAAGACCACTGACATATTCTGGTACATCAATAACTTGTTTAAAAATTATGGGAACCAATACTCTACATTTGTCTAGGTACACTGTACGAAGTAAAAATTACCTTAGTTTTACATATTCAATACTACATTGTAACAACATTCTGGGTCTCAATTACTTCATTTGCATAATATGTTACACTTTGCCCTAATAAATGAGGGACTTAGTCATCAGTACAAAGTACTGCAAAAATGGAATGTGTAGAAAAAATCAGTTTATCACAGCTATTGCCAAGAATATCAGAAAGTCATTGTGATTACAAGTTGGTCTAAAGCATGTACTGAAGGAATCAAGTTATTGATAAGTCAAGTATTAACAACTGGTCATATATTCCTTATGTGCATTTATAGATTAACATTACATGTATCTATCTGTTCGTAAAGTAGCTTCATTTTAATTAATTAAAATTAAACTTTAGTGTGTGCCAGCCCATTTGATAATTTTTTATACTTTCGAGTCGTTTATAAATAATGTTGCACTATGTGTGAAAACGCTGTATAAAAATATGGTTTTTCAAAAACTACTTATCTAGCAGTTTTACATTGTATAAGTCAATATTTTTTTTTATATTAACTCAGATTATATGGGATAAAGTTCAAGTATTTGATCCTCTTCCTGAAACACATTTATAACTATTACTTTATACCGGTATAAAACATCATAAAATCTATTAAATAGTACCATTTAATGTAATTTACAGTATACATGTACATGTATAACCATGCAAACAGAAAATTTAATTCTTAAAACTGATTTCAAATCGTAAAATATATTTCTTTACCAAGGTTTCAAAAATGTTTATTAAAATATTTCAAGTATCTTGGATTTTTGTAGTGCCTTAGATTGTTGGAATATCTTAGATTGTTAATTAAACCCTAATCAACATCTCCTAGAAAGGTACAAACATCAATAACCCACCTGAACATGGCAGCAGGGAGTGTGACAAGATTTGGCGGGTTCCAGGCTGATGCTCTCTACCTTCATTCACCTCAACAGACCATGTTTATCACTAAGTGAAGACACACATGCAACCGTTTAAACAAATGACAAATCCCGAACTGTTAACTCATCACAACACAGATCAATGCTAACACATCAGCCAGTGGGCTGTGACGGCCCTGCTGTATCAGTACCCCTGCTGTATCAGAACTCCCACTGTATCAGGACCCCTCTCAATCAGACATTTTCCCTGTCCCAGTCACAAATCAAAAGTCTAGCAGCTCCACCCTCAGATTTGCATGTCACGGTTATTCAGACAAAAATTTTCTTTCGTACAAAATTTCATTTAAATTGGAGACATTTAGTGTATTATGTAGACCATAAAGCACAGTCTGCCTCAGGGCTATACAACCTTATCATAAGCTGGACACTAGTATCCCTCTTCATCTTGGACATAAAACAGCAAAAAACACACCCAGGTATTCTGTGGTTCTTTGTTAGTCAGTGAAACTTCTTGTACAAAGTAAAATAGAGGTGTTTATATAAGGTGTTACCACTTTTAACCGAACAGCTGCAAACCAGATAAAAATCATTAGTTCAGAAGAGAGAAGAGAAATTTAATTTTTAAAGGAAACCGTCTTTAAATCTCTCCGTTAAAAGTACACATATCTGTAATGACTATTTATCATAACATTAAATATTATTTGTTGATTTGCTCAAAATGATGTTTGAAAATCAAAACAATTCAGTGTTTCAGGAGGTGGGGAATGGGTTTAACGGGGGGGGGGGGGGGGGGGGGGGGGGGGGAGAGAGAAGGGGATTCTTTTAATTTCCTGAAAAGATCGAATCAGGGGTTGGATATATCTACTGCAGTAATCAAAGTCAGTCAGTGTAAAGAACAGGTAATAAGAATAGTAGACTACATGTTATAAACTAATCAATTAAAATTAGTATGGTACAGGTAATAAACTATTAACTCAAAATTTCCATCAGTAGCAGAAAATTAATTAGTTTCAACTTGGTATACAAAGCCTGTGTTTTTAGCACTCCTTTTATTTGTGTGGTTGGAAAATCAAGTTCCTATTGGTTGTAAACAATTTAATCTACCTGTTTTTATTAAAACTTTTAATTGCACGCTATTAAATCTACAACACAAATTAAACGCAAAACTTAATCTTAAATTTCAGTCGGGTTTTCAAGGTAAATGGCATGTATTTCAGGGGTTCGAAGAGACCTGCAGGGGTTCGAAGAGACCTGAAGTGGTTTATAATTCTAAACTCTGAATGACAAGTGTTATGTAATAAAAAACGCATCATTGACACTGATGGTTATCAAGGTGACAGGATGATTTTACCCTCTACTGAAGTATACATGTTTTACGACAATCAAAGTCTCTTTCTCACCTCAGGCAATCTTCATCACCGGCCATCCATCCTCCTCCTCTTGCCTAGATCAATCCTACAAAGAATTGTAAACAATTTAAATCCACAATGTATAAAAAACAATGTTAGTTACATGTATACATTGCAAAAAACAGTACATGGAAATGACCATATTCTAAAGAACAAGCATTCTGAGAGTATTGCATAAGCAATATACGTCCCCTACCAGTTTGTGGAAATTGTGAAAACAATGCACTGTTATGCAGAATATCGAACCCGAACATAAAAAAATTGGTATATAAAAAATTAATTTTCTTGAAAATATATCAACCAGACGCCACAAAAGTGTAAACTTGATCTGTAGTTTGACATTTTGAAGCTGTTCAGCAAATTTCATATTATTCCTCAAACGCATAAAGAAAAAAAATGTGGAAAACTGAAGTGGGACAGACAGACGGACGGACAGATGGACAGACAGACGGACGGACTGACGGACGCAGGTGAAAACCGGTAGGGAACTAATAAAAAGGAACAAAGAAGGCAGCATTCAAATTTAATCTCCGACTTGAATCTCTTGAAATATTTCAATGCTGAATGAGAGACCAATATATTATAAGCATGATAAGCTCTTGATCATCTCATATCCTCTAATTTTCATCTTTTTTTAAAATTTGTAGTTTTAACTACATTGTATATTTTATTTAACATACTTCAGAAATGCATTTTTTGATCAACTAACATTCGAGTATTAGTCATAGAGTTATATAAACCAAGCAACGGAGCGCACAATTCTTTTTCATGTAAACAGAGCTTGTGGCCTGTTTTTGTTTACAATGGATCAATAAACCGGTAAAAGTTCTTTTTTAGGCTGATTTCTCTTTCTTCTAATTAATTCTAAGCATAAATAAATAGTTCCTAGCGCTTATCACATTCATTTAGGTCTAAAACTGGAATTTTTAATTCAACTTTCAAATCGTAAACAAAAGCTTTGCAATTGTATGAAAGGCATTTTTGTAATTTTGAAGGGCATTTCTGTGTTTTTAGTGGGCATTTTGATAAATTTTTATAAATCACCAACATTTCTGCATTTCTGTAAATCTATGTTTAATACAAAATACAAAAAAAAAAAAATGGAAAGGGGAGTGAAACGCTCTCCTTATCTGCTTTATTACATGTACAACTTGTCAGATACCTCATTAGACTAACCATTTATTTATAAAATTCACTATATATTTTAATGAGAGATTCATTACAGGGAATATAGGATTTTTGAGATGCTGTCAAAAAATTATTTTGACAAATGTAAAGCTGGGGGTACATATGTATGTATGTGACTATATTTAATCTTATACATGTACTTTCAGCAGAGCAGTAAAAACATGTATCTGAAATGACTCACCCTTTTAACTACATCAATAAAGATTTATAGATGGTTATGTATTTCAGTTAACTGAACCATGCAGCCTCATTATTTATGACTAGACCCATCAATATCACTGCATACTAGGTTTTTTCAGTTTGATACTTGGTTTATAGCCTATTCAATTAGTAGCGGATAATATCAAGATGGAAGACTTGGAATGAACTTAATGTTATGTGTATGTTAATTTTGTTAAATTTCCACTTGATCTGTGACGAATTTATCTGCAGATATATAGCTGTCTGGTTAAAAAATTCGGATAGACAAACCTGTTTTGTCTATCCGAATTTTTTAACCAGACAGCTATATATCTGCAGATAAATTCGTCACAGATCAAATTTTTTTTTTAGGTCTGCAGCTAGGACAAATTTTACAACACTTAACTTCAAATAAACTCTCTATGTTTCTGAAAGGTTCACATAAATTCTTTTCAATATAAAGATTTAATTCAAATTTACAGCCTGCTGTGCATTATTTAGGCTACGTTACATTGTGCAAAATTCAACCGAGAAAATTCGGTAAGAATTGAAAAAAAAACCACAGTAGAATCACAAGAGTTCTTCTTAAATAAGTAATACAATTGTTGTCTGATATATTTATATATTTGTAACAAACAGACTGGTTTCATTTGGAACAAACCTCTCGCCCTGGTGACGCAGTAGAAAACACCCCGAACTCCCCTCTGTTCGTGGCCACTGGCTTTGTTTTGTTTACGTTTCAAGATAAGGATAAGGTAAAGTAAGGGACAAACAAAAACCGGGCCGGGTTTATCTTCCAACATCTTTCGTTATTTAAAATGTGCATTGATAATAAACTACATTTCAAATCAGTGAACATATGGTGTGGGTTTTTTTTACATGGGTTAGGTTGTCACATTGTATAGGTTTTTTCTGTGTATTGTGGTAAATAAATTCTTCCTGAAGACAAAAATGTATAGTATACCCCATAATAACGCTTAATATATGTCATTATAATGAATTTTTTAAAGAACTGGGTACATTAAGCATAACATATCGGCCCTGTCGAAATGTGAAAAATCAAACACATGATATATTTAATATGTTCGCCGGAATAATTCATGTAGGACACCCCCTGTATGAAAATAACTTCCGTTTGCTAAAATTCACGTGCGTTTGGTAAATGTAAACTCCGAAACCGGACAACGTTTACGGATTTTGTAAAATATATAGGTTTTTGTAATGTTTGATCTGATATTTCTACAAGGCCGCATTCGAGTACATACACAAAAATTTCAGAATAGCACAATATTAGACTGCTTATCAACATAAAAACGGAAAAAACTATGTACAAGACAGCGGCCACTTTCGTTTTTATTATTTTCTATTTTCAAGATGAACAAAAAAATGGATATTTTCATTGGTCAGCTAAGACATAAGATGAGTTTCTTTATTATGACAATGCCTAAACAAATACTTAAATGTAAAAATCGACATATGTTGACAATTGACTTAAATTAAAGAAAAATAAAACGGTTCAATGGAGAAACTGGAGTATTTTAATTTATTTATTAGTCCTTACACACAGTGTATTTGAATTACCCACAATTACATAGTAGAGTGAATTACAGATAAAATGGTCATTGTAATTGTTGTGTAGTAAAAACAAATATACAATATTGATTTCATGATGGATATAAGAAGAAATATCATTTTAAAAAACCTCAACATTTCTTATAATTTGCTATTTAATGAATATGAAGTTATCTGTGTGCCGTTGTACTCTACATAAATGACGTAACAAGTGTAAACAAATGACGTCATAAAGTAGCTGAGAGAGAGAGAGAGAGAGACGTTTTAAAAAAAAATCAAAACAGTTTTATTATCGAATCAAAAGTCAGATTCAAGACTCGGTATTTGTGTAGGTCTATAAACATTGTATTTGGTACAAAGTTATATTAAATATATAAGTAAATCAGACACTGAACGTTTGCCGATCCTGTTGAGGTAATTAAATTAAACTTTAAAACTATTTTCACAAGAAAAAATAATAGTGATCATTTTCCTATGTGCAAGTATTTAAAGCGCCCAGTATATTTACTAGTACATGGATGTCATAAGTCCATGTAACGAGACTGTCTAGGGGTTAATCGCGTATATTATATAATATTTACATTTTTCAGTGCCTCTACCTGTGAATACTGTGATTTTGTACTATACAGTCCAGTAAAGTCAAAGGATGTATTGTTGGGGCGCAAGCGGGGTTTGGCTTATCTACATTCAAATTTTTAATCATACAATTCCTGAAAATTATATAAATATAATTTAAAGGAAACCATTCTTTGAATATTATAAGGTGATAATTACGGTCGAGTCGTGATTAAATCTATCATAAAGCCCTTCGGGGTTTATTAAATTTGATCACCCGACCAAAAGTATCACCACATAATATTCAAAGTACTTAAAAAACAACAAATCCTGGTATGGTACTATAGACCCGGGCGCGCCTAACCCGGACGGGTGATAATCAAAACGGAAAAAACTCCATACGACAAGTAAACACAAATATGGGAAGTATGGATAAAGCATGGACACATATAGATAAATAAATACACATAATTAAATACACACAAAACCTCCAAACCAGTTTTTGAAACTTGGCTGAAGAAAGTATTACAAGGTAAAATTCAATTCTACAGTACTATAAAAAAATACATTTTGCGTAAGAATGTAGGGATTAAACACTAATGATAGGTCTAGCTGTGTTTAGTTTTTTAAATGACAACTTTCATTCTAGAAAATACATTAAATAACTTTTTACATCGTTCATGGATGTCTTATTAATACTTGCGTTAATTATTTCATGATAGATCTAAACTATCTATTACAGTAGACTGTATGTAATAATTGGTGTTGGATTATCATTATTAACAAACAATAACAGTTCAGATTAATACATTGTCAAATATATATTCATGTCGCTGGAATATTTACTGGAGGAATTTCATCGCCGAACAGGCGTGTGTCCCGATTTTTAATCAATTGATCGATTTCATTCATATTTCTTCTAAAACATTCAATCTAAAGTATAATATATACCAGACTTTGACCCGTGCGTGCACGGGTTGAACTTTGCATATGATATCGGACATTTACCATATAGATACATCGACACACCATGTTGTTGACATTTACATAACCCAGCTTTAAGCCTAAAAGTATGCTATTTATTTCACTACACTCTGCTTAGATAATCTAACTGTGTTTCGAGACAGGCCTTCACCACACTTAAAAGCTTATCTTCCCAGATATCCGTAATGTAGCAAAAAATTGCAGAATCGCTCTGAAACGATTTTGGAGAAAATTAATGAAGCTGCATTACTTTCTTATAATTTAATCTAAAAATTTCATTCGAATTCAACACTTCTTCATCAACGTTTTTTACTCCCTTTAACATTTACAATTTATTTATTGACATTCGGAACTCTCGGGATTTTTGCGCAAGATTGTAAAAAGTTTAAATGATTTCCGGATTTTTGTTAGGAATTTTCGTTGATTATTTAAAATAAGCGAAGCTTGATTGGGAAAAAAAAAAACAAGTCGGTAATCTTCAGGTACAAATGATGTTTGAAATATATAAAACAAAACACGGTACTCCTCTGATTTCTCGGTATTAAAGCCCTAAAATTCGAGTCTGTTATCGGGATCAAGAGAATACAGCTTTTTGCAGCTTTATAAATATATGAAAAACAAAAACCTTACTTTCCTATGGTTGGAAATGACAAAAAGGCCTTTGATTTTCCATCTTTATATAACAAATACAATTTAACTGCTGTATCTTTTAAGCTTACATGCAATTATTTGATACATGTACATTTCAAAATCATTTGAAAAAATGAAATAAATTAATTTCAAATAATAGACACATACATGCTCAAGCTATAGATCGAAGAAAAAGACTGAATTTTCTACTTAAATCTGCAAGTTCCGTTTATGAATTTATGAACAACAGCGAAAATTAAAATTCATGTCATTAGATACGGCTGGCCTTGAGTTATTTTGTTAAGTCGAGCAAGCTTTTTGAAAACCTATTATTTGTACAGCTCTCACTTCTGTCAACACTGGAGAAATAATATGTCACATGCTCAAAACAAGGATGGCAAGCACATGGTATTGCTGTTTTCATTTTCCTGTCTTATCATCTTAAAGAGAGGACAAGAAACGGCAAAGACATTGTGGGCAAGTTTTTAAGATTATAGGAGTTGACACTGCCGCTGATTTCTATTAAACCACCAATGAATCGGGAGCGGTCAAAAATTGCTCTCTTAACTATGTAATCATGCAGATTTTAATTTTTACCTCGGCTAAAAAGTTATTACAGTAACTTTGTAAGAGAGATGTTCGCATGCATTAAACATTTAAATTGATTTGTTTATTATCATGCTTTTAGATGAAAAAATAAACTACATTGATTTCAAATACATTTTGCCCATCGTCTCAGTTTGTATATTATTCTTTTTGTACATTGGGCGTTGACAGAGATGCAAGCGAAAGTTGCGTAACACAGCCTCTGGTGAGAGAATGCAAACTATTATGATGATGATGTATAAATTTATATAACATGAAACATAATTAATTTCTTAAAGCAAAAGGCAAATAAATAATGTATAAAATATGTCTTTATTTACATTACATACCAGCACACCCTTTCTGTAATTATTATTTGAGGAACGTTATCAATACATTTCATGACGTCATGACGTTATTGGTTAACTGAATAGCTATAAACAATGCTATGTTTAGATAACTATTATATGGAAACCGTACAAGATATTTTAAAAAATTAAACTGATTTGAAACCGGCTAATTTTCCAAATATTTCACTTAAAATTTCATTTATTTTGAAAACAGGGCCAATTTTGCTGTTTACCGTACCCAGTTCTTCATATAACACATTTTAATACATGGATAATATGTATATTATGATGTTTGATAATCTTGTAAAAATTTGTTATCTTGAAAACAAAATGGACTTGATTAGCATCATTTATAAATGTTTACAATTTCCAGTGTCTTTGTGCGTTGTAACACTACATAACGAATCGATTAATTTTGTAATGTGTAGTCCAGTACATTTCACCAATGACTATTTGAATTTTCGATCGTACATTTGCTGTATATTATAAAATATAAGTAATAAGGAACGATTCTTTGAATATTATGAGGGGATCAAATAAGGTTGGGGTGATCAAATCAAATAAAGCCCTACGTTCATAAAGCCCTCAATTTGGACTTTATATGATTTGTTCAAACCAACCGGTATTTGATCCCCTCATAATATCCTAAGAATGATTCCTTTCTACCTAGGCATAAATCGTTTTTGAAAACGTTCTGTACATGTCACAGGGGTGAAGCCCGTTTTAACATTAATTTCAATGTAGACCTATTTATGGTTACATTGAAATTAATGTTAAAACGGGCTTGGCCCCTGTGGTACATGTTCATATAACTTCAATTTCTAATTTTACTGTTAATATCCTTCAATTATTTACTAAAAAGTGAGGTGCAAACTTCACTGTTATTCACTTTTTTGCCAGTATATAGACACGTCCATTACAAAAAAAAAAATTTCCAGCGAGAAAAAGTTGGGGGGGGGGGGGCTGCATCCCCCTCTCTCACCCCGATGCAACGTGCCTGTTTCTTATATTTATATATAATATTCATATTCAAAGAATTCATGAATCATTCTTTGAATATTATAAGGTGACTTCAACTTCTAATTTTAAGTCAGGGTGATCAAATCAAATAAAGCCCTCTATCATAAACCTCCTCGGGCTATTTTGATTTGATCACCTCATAATTCTCAAAGAATGATTCATTATTCATTAAATAAAGCATTATAAGCTTATTTCACCGATGATAAAGAATACAGTCACTGTGAGTATCTTAAGTAATACCTTATTTATAATATAGAGCCATCTCACGTGTTCATCAGTTTCGTATATATACGTTAATACTGGTTTTAAAGCTATAATCATGATAATGATAATTAAAGGCAGTATTAACTTTCTTTATAAATTCTTTTGTTCGGTTTTAAATAAAGATACATAAAATATCCTAGTGCCAATCCATAAACAAGGTTCCCAACGAACGCGTATTACAGTTAACATGGAAACTATCTTTCCTTAATGTCAGGGATGATTGCGAAGTCAGTAAGTACATTCTCTATCCACTCCATTGTTAATCTAAGTTTTAAAGAACCCACCAGTAAAGTTTCATCCCATGTGAAATGAACATATGAACAATGTCCACGATGTTAAATGTTCGCGGGGAAAATACAATTATTAACATAGTGAAGTTAAAAACAACGCAACGTATTCCACTTTGTTAAGGCCCTTTCACAATTGCCACACGAGGAGAAACGACAAAATATTTGTGCGACCGAAAAATTTAGATTTGGATCGTAAACTGTTGCTGAAATAATCGCTTAAGAAAATGTATTCGTACGAACTTCGCACGATCTAAAGCGTCCGTTGTGCGACGCAAACATATCTTGCGTCTATATATGCGACTGTTGTACAATGAAAGCGATTGTTGTAAGATAATGCGATATGATCGCACTAGTGATCTGATGATCGGACGATTGAACGCATGCAATAATGCGATGCATCGTGAAACGTATGCGAGAGCTCGTGCGAAACTAAAATTTTCCGATCGCAATGTGTTGTAAAGTGCTCACGTGCAAATTACTAAAGGCCTTTATAGTTGCAGGTCTGTAGCTCCCGATCTAAAAAAAAAAATGTAGATGTCTCGTACTTTTTTTTTACCGGTATGGAAGATGAAAAACCCAGAAACTTTAATAAACAATTATCATACCAAATAAATAAATAAATACTCAAAGCATCCACCCCATCCAAACCATCGAGTAATATAATAGATGACATGAAAATGGAAAGCGGCAGTTCGAAAGCATTAATTGTTGAAATTCACTTTTTAATGAAGTGAGCAATGCAAGTCTACTGATTTATTTCAGCAATAAAAATGAGTAACGATATTTTTAGAAAGGACAAAGAATTCCAGCCCTACACGTTCTCTGCCGATCCGTAACGAAGCCATATAATACCGATGTATTCACTGAACCAAAAAAAAAAAATGATTTACCGAATTTTGTTAATCCATATAGTAATTGGTATATCGAATCAAAATATTTTTGTACCCAAATGGTTCTCTATATATAATTATTCAGCCGAAATTCAAGATCTCTGAGTTATGACTGCGGTTGATAGATATATCGACAGATATATATCTTTAGTGAACAATTTATGCAACATACATGTACCTGCAAATTGTCTGGTAAGCACATAATGAGATTTAAATCGAAGATGTTTGCACTACTCCTGTATACTAGCATTCTATTACGTAAACAGAACAACAATGCACTGCAAATTTTGTAATCGACTTTTATTTTGAAAGAATTTTTAGTTTGATAATTCACTGAAAAATAAATGTTTTTTATCACTATTTTATGATAAGTTTTCAAATATCCCAATTTTCATACATCTAAAGAGCAACAGAGTAGATAATTAGACAACCGAAGAAACATTATTAAAACTGTTACTCTTTTTGATTTATAAATGCTGATAATCAAGATTACTTTTATATTAAAAAATAGTTTATTTTTATGGACCACACTAATTTTGCCACAAACCACTTCCTTTTTAAAGTGATTAAACAAAGAGAATTAAATGTGTATTTAAAAATTTGTGCATGAAATTCAAACTAATGAAATAATTACTTGTAGATTCACACTTGAAAAGTGGATATTCAAGTCTAATGTTTACTAGGCTGTTTATAATTTAAACACTTTACGCACAAGATGAGTGAAAATATTATTTTGGCAGTGCTCATGCTGTTACTTCGTACATGTATAAAATTAACAATTTTCAAAAAACTTGTACCCATATTCTCTTGTCTTTTTAAAACATCTTGACAATTTGAATATGTCCATGATTTTATGCTCATGTCTCTTTTACTGTTATCAGACTTTTACAAATGCAAAATACTGTCAAGTTCTAAATTTATTTATTCTAATATATCTATTTCAAAATACCGTCCTGTTATTCTTGTTCTTCTTATAAAAAATACAATGGTAGAGGGTGCTCACAAGATTTGAATGTTTTATGAATTTACCAAGCAATATATTACGTATCAAAAGGATGCATTAATCAGTATTCGATCATTCTTGTAACTTATATTCTAAATTCTTGTGATGTACAAGTATATATATTTAATAGTATTGTGATACATTTTTAAAATAAGAACAATGCCTTTACGACAGCTTCTGACATCAAACATAATCATGAAATGCGACTTATCGACGTCAGCATGCGATATGATTCTGTAGATATTCGATTTATTTAATATCAAATTGTGATTAAATCAACTACTTTATGTCAGCATACGAGTAATAGGTAAACATGGAAGATATCTATTTTAACATACAAGGTCGTTATGTTAATATCCATATTTAAAATTGTAACTATATACCTTGGCCCATTTTTCCAAGGAAAAAACCTCTGCCACAACGCCGAAATGTTCAATTCAGGCACGTAGCATCAGGGGGACCGGGGGGGGGGGGGGTGGGGGGGTGGGGGCTGCCCCCCCCCCCCCACTTTTTCTCGCAGTAAGTAATTTTTTTAAATTACCACATAAAAAATTGAATTATCATAGAGTTGGACCCCCCCCCCCCCACTTTTTTGGGACTATTTTTTGCTTGTCAAGATTTTTTGGATGAGTCTGCCCCCCCCCCCCCTTTCAAAAACGATGCTACGTGCCTGCAATTCATCTAGACTGGTGAATTGTACCTTGTACCTCACAGACCCACATTCATATTGTTTTATTGGCAAACGAATGCAAAAGCAGCATTTCAAGTTTAAATTAATCGACAATTACAATTATTGTTTGGTTACAAACGTTACACAAAGGTTACCGATAGACACGTCACTAGTGACAGGTAATATTGTGAATTGTTTATAACATTGGCAAATGATGGTATATAGAAAGACAAATGTACCTAAAATAGCCGTTATTTAGAAATAATTGATATTTTAGTTAAAAATCAAAGGCTATCATTGTTGACAATACGTAACCGTACAATCGATTTCAAACAGATGGTAAAATTTCTCTTCTGGATGAAAAGTTTTACGCCTTTCATTGAACAATAGCATTGCATTGCATCGCCCAACGATCCCGAAGAAAGCAAAAACGATTGACTGTGTTCACCCACTGTAACGTACAATGAAGTGGGTGACCACCATACCCTCTCACGTACAACCACTACTGATCACATGGATCGTACTCGGATCGCATCGGTGAGATGCGAATGCGCTTACCACAGCGCTACCCGGACATTATATCTTTTCCCATAAGTCATTTTTGAATTAATGTGTAATTGCGCTTTCTTAATTTGTTGCTGATGAATGGATATGTCTCATTCAATTTGATCAAATTAAGAAAAAACTGATTCCCTTTAAAATAATGAAAAATCTTGGCAAAAGTAAAATTCAAAGTCGTACATTTTATTTTTAGACAATGCAGTTTGGGCAAAGCAAATATTTTACATTTGAGTAAAAGAGGTGATTAACGTAAAACTTGCAATTTTAAAACAAGCTTTTGTAGCCATTACGAGAGAGAGAGAGAGAGAGAGAGAGAGAGAGAGAGATGGAGAGAGAGAGAGAGAGAGAGAGAGAATTTTGAAATGAAATATAACTCGAATCAACGGATACTTCTTATAAACATTTTGAAGGAATACTGAATAAAACAAAATTCCTATAATATATATTAAGTAACTACCTGTTAGTTTATTGAAATTAAATGTCTAGACTAAGTGTCTTACATGATACACACACGTCTTTTTTTTTTTAATTTTTAATCAACCAGAAAAGTAATAACAGAAAATATCGAAGTCTTAATCTTTTCTTCAAGGGGAGATCATCTCGATCGGTCACGTGGATGACGGGATTTTGGGTGCAATTAGGACATTGAGACGTAAATCGAATTTTGTATTGAGTTTGTGTATTGAACACGTTCCGGTGGGTGAACACAGTCAATCGTTTTCTTCGGGATCGGTGGGCGTTATCTTTTGCAATGCTATTGTTCAATGACAGGCGTAAAACTTTTCATCCAGAAGAGAAATTTTACCACCTGATTGAAATCGATTGTAATATTGAAATATATGTGATAAATAACAGTCTAATTACCAATCAACAAATGTTTTTAATATCAGTGTTTGGGCAACACACGTAGATACGTAATGAATTGATACATGGATACCCCCGACACTGTTCACTTCACAGGCTAACCCTGAACCCCTGTACATCTATGGCGGCGTCAGGTTAATATATATATTCAGCATTGAATGTCAATTCTGGAAAAACCAGAATTAACATTACGCGGGCAAGGAAAGTAAGTACTAAAATAAGAAATGACACCACGGGCAACGATAAACATGATTAAAGAATCACAGGATAATAGAGTCCTGTTGGCGTTCTATACACTCCAAGGGTGGAACGATGTGACCCCGTTAATTGTTAACGTCAGGGAAATGGGATTGGGGACCATTCTTATTCGCCCTTAGAACTATTGCAGTTTAAATGTTCCTTTATGTTGCTTTGCATTATACATGGACATATTTGAAATGTATGGAATTTTATGATCGACTTTAGAAATTATACGTTTTTTATTCAATAGTTTAAACCCCTTCTCATACCTAATTTTTGATAATACATGGATCTAGTTTCATACGATTTCACCTCATAATTAAATATTGATTAGCCGTTCGTTCAAAGCAAATCAAAATTTAATGAGTGCCTCCGCTGCTCTAGAAATTGGCGCAGAGATTTTTGCACGTGTTCACTCAGCATACCAAATTATTGGTTATCAATGATAAAATCTTTATAAAACATTATAACAGCGTTTATTTAGCAAGAGTGTTGGCGTTAGAAAAGCTTCATTTAATGAACACCGTCAAGTTTACACCTTAAGGGCATTGAAACAATCATTACAGTAAATCTATTCTATGTTGCACGTTTACCTAAGATACCAAGCCATCTTAGGTAAAACAATATATTTATTGATTGAATGATTTAATGTCGTAACATATCTTCGAGAATATTTCAACCAAATAATTGCCTCACAATGCATGTTCTTTGTTAAAATACTTTCCAACCCCGGCACTCGTAACTTTGGGGAATTGTACAAAGTGTCATGGTCTGGGTCTGAATAGTCGGACACGAATAAAGAGAATCAATGAGAAATATTACACCATGCTCACGCTCAGTGAAAACATGCTCAAAATTTTATCAACCTTATCCATAATTACTTTCCCTTAATTCTAAAACGATTCCAGTCTTTAAATTTTAAAGGACCATGGTTTTTTGACAAATATCAAATATAAATTCAGACGAAGTTTGTTTTATATATTATTCATTCAATCCGTTATCGAATGACAGAGGACTATATATATATATATATATATATATATATATATATATAATTATATATATATATATATATATATATATATATATATATATATATATATATATATATATATATATATATATATATATTTATATGAAATAATATGAATTTTAATACAAGAACATAAAAAAGGACCAAAACTAAAACTTTACATCAATATGCTGTAAATTAACCAACTTTTATTCGCGTGCGAGAAATTTTTGCGAGGCTCATGAGAGCCTCATCGTCGCGAATATTTCCCGCCGTGAACCAGTCTTAATCGTATGGTTGTTATAATAAAATACGGGTCTGGATAAGGCTTGGTCGCGAACATTATAGTCGTCGCAAACCAGTTTATTGGAAGGAAATCGCGAAATAAGGTCGCCGCGAATAAATGTTGGTTTACAGTACATTTGTATATAAAGCTTAATATATATTATGGATTTCAATTTGGTGTAAATGCCCCCAGTTTAGAAATAGTACATCAGTTGACCACTATTTTTGCAATTTGTTCTCAAAATTACTTATCATAAAACAGTTTATTTTCATGAAACGTGGAACACTTTCTTGTATATGAGTATTTTATTTGTATCGAAAAATGTACCAATCCATCGCTCATTCCCTTCAGAAAAATATTTTTTGTTAATGTTTCCGATTCATATGATTTTTAATAAAAAAAATTCAATTAGATTGGAGATTCAATTGCAGAAGTATCGATATTTCTGACGGCATATAAATGCTGTGCAGAAATAATTCGGAAGAAACTGCTCGTAATGTTAGGCATGTTTTGTTGCTTTTTCTCAATGTGGGTTTATATTATTTTTAGCGATTGCAAATACACAGACAATGATGCAATCTGATACTTGGAATACCGATCCATGAATAAAAGAAGGATAGAATTCCAATTTAAATGGTGAATTTTAAATAGTTTCAAAATGCTTAATAGTTCTAAAGACATAATAATAATTCAAGAAGGATTTTGGCGATGTCGAAATGTTATGACATGCATTGACACGTAGAGAAAAAAGATCAAACATAGAAATTAAGCAAACAATTTTCATTATTTTCAATTTTTCGAATAGTTCCTTTTTATTTTGCATTTTACATGTACAATTTAATTTCCAAAGAATTAATCTTTCCATCTTTACGCGAAATGATCGTATTTTCAATGATTTTTCTAGATAATAACATTTTAACTATTTTGGAAGAGATTAAAAGCATAAGAAAAGGTATGAATAGCCAAAAAATCATTACTACCTAAACCATAAAATCCAAAATTAACCCCACAAAATATAAGAAAAAAAATAAAAGGTCTAAATTACTCAAATTTCATGGGGTGCATTTATGTTTAAAGTCTGTAAAGAATTTGCATTATTGTGCTGCAAGATTGCTTATATGCCATTTAAACTGATAACGGATCAATGAAGGTTTTTGTCAGCAGGTTCTGACAACTCCTGTCTGAGAGCCACATGTCGATGGACCAGGACAATAGCAGATATTACCTTACCTTGGTTTGAATGAGGTTGGTAATGTATTGATTTCGGTTGCTTCTACCACTCAGTGCCTAAATGTTTACATGAGGGAACATACTTGAAATTAACCATCACTAAGTGCACATGTCAAACTTTTGATTATGTTTCGGTGTCGTAACTCATCTTTGTGAAATTTTGTGAGAGAAATATCGTTTTTCAACCAGGTAAGGTTTCAACAAACTAGAATATAAATTTTTATGCAAACTAGAGTATTTAGTATGAAATCAGAAATGTTGCAAGAGAGTAAAATAAAGCAATGTGAATGAAAAGTGAATTCTTTCGGAATAAAACATATCTAAACATCTTAAAATTATACATTTAAAAAAATCAAATACTTTGCGTAGAAATATATATACTGCCTACATGCGCGAGTCCAGAAAATGATGATTTTTTTTCCCGGGGGGGGGGGGGGGGTGGTCGAAGGCCTCTTTTCGGAAATTTTTCTGTGTGAATTCCAATCAAAATCATTCATGATTATTTTGTTTTTCATTTCTAAACTTTGAAATATTTCACTTTCATAAGAATTTTAAAACAGAGATGTTTAAAAAAAATTAATTGACAAATAAGGGGTTATATGGAACATCTTGTAAATAGAGTATTGTTCTTTGAGGCCTATTATTGTTGTTTACTGCCTAGTATTAGTAACAAATACATGCAGCAAAAGTCTCCCACACTTATTTGCTGTAGAGATCCCTCTTAATTAATTCCCCCACCTCTATGCATCACACCGAATCCGCACATGGCCTATGAAATTGACAGTTACTTGAACTGTTTATAATAGTATATCACATAATGACAGCACTTTTGTGTTTAGAAATTGTTTCCAAACAAGCTGCCTCCGTTTGTCCCCACCTGACATGTGGTTGTTTGACAGCGCCTTGTCGTATCATGCCTGGCGATGTAGAATACGGACAAGGTGTCTAACCGCCTACCCCTCCCACCGCTTCCTTCCTTCCCCAGCCGGTTATCAAGCAGTGTTTTTGAAAATCTACCCGTAAAATCACTTTCCATTAAAGTTATATGGCTTGGTTCACTTTCTTTTTAATAAGCAAAATTTAATAATGATAATAAGAATTTTGAAAACTGCAATTATTATACAGTTTGTACAATTAAAATATAGACATTTACACGTAATATGAAACGCAGTTGTTATAAAGGTTATTAAAATAATTTCAAAAAAATGGCACAAGTAGCACACACAATTCAGAACTGGCTGTGTGGTACTAGAATCTGATGACTTGCATCAGGTGGCTGTGCCTACACATTTATTAGAATCTGTGTCATTATCACCATGCTAATCTATGTCGATGTTTGGTTTCAGTTATTTAATGACTCATCACGTCTGCCAGCTATCATTTTTAAACACTTCTTTGCTTTAAAAACTGTGACGCAATCAATAAAGTTGCAAAATGAATTATATCACCGGTTTTTAAGTTAAGTTTATACATAATGAAAAACAAATATGTATTTCTGTATTCTGCAGATGGATATCCTGTTTATTCTATTTTTTGCGGGTTTCCTAAGACAAAGTAAGAATTCTCTTTCATTTGTGATAATTTTCTAAAATTTCATATTTACTTCAGATTGAGTTTTTTTTTATTGATATCTCTGAAATTTCGTTGCATCTTTTATCAATAATACCTATGCATTTTCATATACTGGTTATGCTAAGAATACAATGTTGTTGACATGTTGCATGGAAACAAACATGCCTTCGAATACAAATTCCAAATTCGTTAAATAACAGAGTGATTTAATAAAATACACTTTACAAAGATCTTCGACCAAACTTTGGAAAGTGAAATAAAACCAAAACCAATTAGATATAAACTTTGACGGGATGGGCAACTCATTGTTGGTGATTTCAATAACATAGGATTGCACCACGGGAAGAGAGCATCAAAAATTAGATTTTGTGTATTGTTAGTAACGGCAGCTTTTACACCAAATGCGAAAAATAATGAATATTGTTTAAAACAAGATTGAAATAGCGGTCGATTTAATTATACGTTATAAGAACAACGCATATTTTAGGCCTGTTCCATCTATACGTTTCTAAGATGTAAGAAAATAAGGTGGTTGTTAATTTCGTTTTTACTGATCCGATGTGTTAGAACTCAAATCACAAGTTAGTGTGACAAAGAATTTAATATCTTAGCAAATGATGAAACAATAATTAAACGAAAATTTGAATTATTTTCTATATACCCAGAGATTAACAGCAAATGTATAATAAGTTGAAAAATAATAAGGATCCTTTAGAGAAGAAAAGAATAAAATTAATAAAATGCATTCTACAATTATGTGATAGTTTTTTAATCATATAAACTAGCTGTTACCGATGCAACTAATCATATTATTCTATTAGAAATCTATTAATCCAAAGATAGTTTATAAACATTTAATACTATAAGCAAAACAATAACGTATATACATGAACAATTCCAGCGACTGCACAGTTACAAAGTAGCTATTCAATCTATCCGGATTCTTCAAGCTTCATCCAATCTAGCGAGCACTTATACAGCACAGGTCAGAGTAAATATTCTACAGACAGCTATGGATACAATTTTGGCTCCTCTAGCAGCAGTTGTACCTATTACACAGACATTTATGGTTCATACTATCCCGGAGGATCCTACTCAGTAGGACCATGTACCGATACCACATGGTATCCTAGCAGTTCCTATCCTAACACCGATAGCAATGGTTACACATACAGCACAAGTCAGAGTGGATATTCAACAGACAGCTATGGATACAATTTTGGCTCCTCTAGCAGCAGTTGTACCTATTACACAGACATTTATGGTTCATTCTATCCCGGAGGATCCTACTCAGTAGGACCATGTACCGATACCACATGGTATCCTAGCAGTTCCTATCCTAACACCGATAGCAATGGTTACACCTACAGCACAAGTCAGAGTGGATATTCAACAGACAGCTATGGATACAATTTTGGCTCCTCTAGCAGCAGTTGTACCTATTACACAGACATTTATGGTTCATACTATCCCGGAGGATCCTACTCAGTAGGACCATGTACCGATACCACATGGTATCCTAGCAGTTCCTATCCTAACACCGATAGCAATGGTTACACCTACAGCACAAGTCAGAGTGGATATTCAACAGACAGCTATGGATACAATTTTGGCTCCTCTAGCAGCAGTTGTACCTATTACACAGACATTTATGGTTCATACTTTTCCGGAGGATCCTACTCAGTAGGACCATGTACCGATACCACATGGTATCCTAGCAGTTCCTATCCTAACATTGATAGCAATGGTTACACCTACAGCACAAGTCAGAGTGGATATTCAACAGACAGCTATGGATACAATTTTGGCTCCTCTAGCAGCAGTTGTACCTATTACACAGACATTTATGGTTCATACTTTCCCGGAGGATCCTACTCAGTAGGACCATGTACCGATACCACATGGTATCCTAGCAGTTCCTATCCTAACATTGATAGCAATGGTTATACCTACAGCACAAGTCAGAGTGGATATTCAACAGACAGCTATGGATACAATTTTGGCTCCTCTAGCAGCAGTTGTACCTATTACACAGACATTTATGGTTCATACTTTCCCGGAGGATCCTACTCAGTAGGACCATGTACCGATACCACATGGTATCCTAGCAGTTCCTATCCTAACACCGATAGCAATGGTTACACCTACAGCACAAGTCAGAGTGGATATTCAACAGACAGCTATGGATACAATTTTGGCTCCTCTAGCAGCAGTTGTACCTATTACACAGACATTTATGGTTCATTCTATCCCGGAGGATCCTACTCAGTAGGACCATGTACCGATACCACATGGTATCCTAGCAGTTCCTATCCTAACACCGATAGCAATGGTTACACCTACAGCACAAGTCAGAGTGGATATTCAACAGACAGCTATGGATACAATTTTGCCTCCTCTAGCAGCAGTTGTACCTATTACACAGACATTTATGGTTCATACTTTTCCGGAGGATCCTACTCAGTAGGACCATGTACCGATACCACATGGTATCCTAGCAGTTCCTATCCTAACACCGATAGCAATGGTTACACCTACAGCACAAGTCAGAGTGGATATTCAACAGACAGCTATGGATACAATTTTGGCTCCTCTAGCAGCAGTTGTACCTATTACACAGACGTTTATGGTTCATTCTATCCCGGAGGATCCTACTCAGTAGGACCATGTACCGATACCACATGGTATCCTAGCAGTTCCTATCCTAACACCGATAGCAATGGATTCACCTACAGCACAAGTCAGAGTGGATATTCAACAGACAGCTATGGATACAATTTTGGCTCCTCTAGCAGCAGTTGTACCTATTACACAGACATTTATGGTTCATTCTATCCCGGAGGATCCTACTCAGTAGGACCATGTACCGATACCACATGGTATCCTAGCAGTTCCTATCCTAACACCGATAGCAATGGTTACACCTACAGCACAAGTCAGAGTGGATATTCAACAGACAGCTATGGATACAATTTTGGCTCCTCTAGCAGCAGTTGTACCTATTACACAGACATTTATGGTTCATTCTATCCCGGAGGATCCTACTCAGTAGGACCATGTACCGATACCACATGGTATCCTAGCAGTTCCTATCCTAACACCGATAGCAATGGATTCACCTACAGCACAAGTCAGAGTGGATATTCAACAGACAGCTATGGATACAATTTTGGCTCCTCTAGCAGCAGTTGTACCTATTACACAGACATTTATGGTTCATTCTATCCCGGAGGATCCTACTCAGTAGGACCATGTACCGATACCACATGGTATCCTAGCAGTTCCTATCCTAACACCGATAGCAATGGTTACACCTACAGCACAAGTCAGAGTGGATATTCAACAGACAGCTATGGATACAATTTTGGCTCCTCTAGCAGCAGTTGTACCTATTACACAGACATTTATGGTTCATACTATCCCGGAGGATCCTACTCAGAAGGACCATGTACCGATACCACATGGTATCCTAGCAGTTCCTATCCTAACACCGATAGCAATGGTTACACCTACAGCACAAGTCAGAGTGGATATTCAACAGACAGCTATGGATACAATTTTGGCTCCTCTAGCAGCAGTTGTACCTATTACACAGACATTTATGGTTCATTCTATCCCGGAGGATCCTACTCAGTAGGACCATGTACCGATACCACATGGTATCCTAGCAGTTCCTATCCTAACACCGATAGCAATGGTTACACCTACAGCACAAGTCAGAGTGGATATTCAACAGACAGCTATGGATACAATTTTGGCTCCTCTAGCAGCAGTTGTACCTATTACACAGACGTTTATGGTTCATACTTTCCCGGAGGATCCTACTCAGTAGGACCATGTACCGATACCACATGGTATCCTAGCAGTTCCTATCCTAACATTGATAGCAATGGTTATACCTACAGCACAAGTCAGAGTGGATATTCAACAGACAGCTATGGATACAATTTTGGCTCCTCTAGCAGCAGTTGTACCTATTACACAGACATTTATGGTTCATACTTTCCCGGAGGATCCTACTCAGTAGGACCATGTACCGATACCACATGGTATCCTAGCAGTTCCTATCCTAACATTGATAGCAATGGTTATACCTACAGCACAAGTCAGAGTGGATATTCAACAGACAGCTATGGATACAATTTTGGCTCCTCTAGCAGCAGTTGTACCTATTACACAGACGTTTATGGTTCATTCTATCCCGGAGGATCCTACTCAGTAGGACCATGTACCGATACCACATGGTATCCTAGCAGTTCCTATCCTAACACCGATAGCAATGGTTACACATACAGCACAAGTCAGAGTGGATATTCAACAGACAGCTATGGATACAATTTTGGCTCCTCTAGCAGCAGTTGTACCTATTACACAGACATTTATGGTTCATTCTATCCCGGAGGATCCTACTCAGTAGGACCATGTACCGATACCACATGGTATCCTAGCAGTTCCTATCCTAACACCGATAGCAATGGTTACACCTACAGCACAAGTCAGAGTGGATATTCAACAGACAGCTATGGATACAATTTTGCCTCCTCTAGCAGCAGTTGTACCTATTACACAGACATTTATGGTTCATACTTTTCCGGAGGATCCTACTCAGTAGGACCATGTACCGATACCACATGGTATCCTAGCAGTTCCTATCCTAACACCGATAGCAATGGTTACACCTACAGCACAAGTCAGAGTGGATATTCAACAGACAGCTATGGATACAATTTTGGCTCCTCTAGCAGCAGTTGTACCTATTACACAGACGTTTATGGTTCATTCTATCCCGGAGGATCCTACTCAGTAGGACCATGTACCGATACCACATGGTATCCTAGCAGTTCCTATCCTAACACCGATAGCAATGGATTCACCTACAGCACAAGTCAGAGTGGATATTCAACAGACAGCTATGGATACAATTTTGGCTCCTCTAGCAGCAGTTGTACCTATTACACAGACATTTATGGTTCATTCTATCCCGGAGGATCCTACTCAGTAGGACCATGTACCGATACCACATGGTATCCTAGCAGTTCCTATCCTAACACCGATAGCAATGGTTACACCTACAGCACAAGTCAGAGTGGATATTCAACAGACAGCTATGGATACAATTTTGGCTCCTCTAGCAGCAGTTGTACCTATTACACAGACATTTATGGTTCATTCTATCCCGGAGGATCCTACTCAGTAGGACCATGTACCGATACCACATGGTATCCTAGCAGTTCCTATCCTAACACCGATAGCAATGGTTACACCTACAGCACAAGTCAGAGTGGATATTCAACAGACAGCTATGGATACAATTTTGGCTCCTCTAGCAGCAGTTGTACCTATTACACAGACATTTATGGTTCATTCTATCCCGGAGGATCCTACTCAGTAGGACCATGTACCGATACCACATGGTATCCTAGCAGTTCCTATCCTAACACCGATAGCAATGGTTACACCTACAGCACAAGTCAGAGTGGATATTCAACAGACAGCTATGGATACAATTTTGGCTCCTCTAGCAGCAGTTGTACCTATTACACAGACATTTATGGTTCATTCTATCCCGGAGGATCCTACTCAGTAGGACCATGTACCGATACCACATGGTATCCTAGCAGTTCCTATCTTTACACTGATAGCAGTGGATACACCTTCAGCACAAGTCAGAGTGGATATTCAACAGACAGCTATGGATACAATTTTGGCTCCTCTAGCAGCAGTTGTACCTATTACACAGACATTTATGGTTCATTCTATCCCGGAGGATCCTACTCAGTAGGACCATGTATCGATACCACATGGTATCCTAGCAGTTCTTATCCTTACACCGATAGCAATGGATCGAGCATCCAACCAACTCTGTCTCTATCTACTGATCCTGAGTTATCATCAATGTCCACTTCAAGCTTTCAGTCAACTCCGTCTTTACCTTTGTCATCGTCAATGACAATGTCGACTTCAAGCCAGCAGTCAACTTTAACTCTAACAAGTTTATCTGGATTATCATCAATGTCCACTTCAAGCTTGCTATCAACTTCGTTTCTATCCAGTTCACAGGTGATATCGTCAATGACAATGTCCACTTCAAGCCTGCAGTCAACATTATCCGTATCCAGTTTGTCTGGATTATCGTCAATGTCCACTTCAAGCCTGCTACCAACTTCGTTCCTATCTAGTCCACATGTGATATCGTCAATGACAATGTCGATTTCAAGCCTGCAGTCATCTTCGTCTCTATTTAGTTTGTCTGAATTACCGTCAATGTCAGCCTTAAACATGCAGTCAACTTCGTCTCTATCCAGTTTGTCTGGATTATCGTCAATGTCCACTTCAAGCCTGCAGTCAACTTTATCTCCATCCAGTTTGTCTGGAGTATCGTCAATGTCCACTTCAAGCCTGCAGTCAACTTTATCTTTATCCAGTTTGTCTGGATTATCGTCAATGTCCACGTCAAGCCTGCTGTCAACTTTGTCCCTATCCAGCTTTTCTGGATTATTGTCAATGTCCACTTCAAGCCTGCAGTCAACTTTATCTCCATCCAGTTTGTCTGGATTATCGTCAATGTCCACTTCAAGCCTGCTGTTAACTTTATCTCCATCCAGTTTTACTGGATTATCGTCAATGTCCACTTCAAGCCTGCAGTCAACATTATCCGTATCCAGTTTGTCTGGATTATCGTCAATGTCCACTTCAAGCTTGCAGTTAACTTTATCTCCATCCAGTTTGTCTGGATTATCGTCTATGTCCACGTCAAGCCTGCAGTCAACATTATCCGTATCCAGTTTGTCTGGAGTATCGTCAATGTCCACTTCAAGCATGCAGTCAACTTTATCTTTATTATCATCAATGTCCACTACTAGCATGCAGTCAACTTTGTCTCTATCCAGTTTGTCTGGAGTATCGTCAATGTTCACTTCGAGCCTGCAGTCAACTTCGTCTCTATCCAGTTTGTCTGGATTATCGTCAATGTCCACTTCAAGCCTGCAGTCAACTTCGTCTCTATCCAGTTTGTTTGGAATATCGTCAATGTCCACCTCAAGCCTGCTGTCAACTTTGTCTCTATCCAGTTTGTCTGGATTATCGTCAATGTCCACTTCAAGCCTGCTGTCAACTTCGTCTCTATCCAGTTTGACTGGATTATCGTCAATGTCCACTTCAAGCCTGCTGTCAACTTCGTCTCTATCCAGTTTGTCTGGATTATCGTCAATCTCCACGTCAAGCCTGCTGTATACTTCGTCACTATCCAGTTTTTCGGGGTTGTTTACTACATCTAACCTTCACTCAGCCTTCCAATCCTCTTCAATATCATCGGTTTCTTCATCCAACGTTTACACAACCGTAAGTTACTAGTTGTATTTAAACGTCAAATATTTTATCCCATTAAGTTAAGAAGTTAAGAAAACAAAAATAATAATTTGACTTTTTTTGTATTGTAAACACATTTTGACATATTAAAGAATGGAATTTTAATAGAAATGAAATTATTCATTTATTTCCTTTAAGAAAGAAATTACAGATCAACTTATCTTTTCATATTTTTTTTTCAGACTACACCGTCAGTAGCTGGTAGGTATCGTTCTTAAAAATTATTTTTATTGTGTATATTTAAAAAAGGTTATTGCAAATAGTTGGTTATGGACATCAAATTAAAATAATCTAAAGCTCATACGAGAGGCATTCTAATAGACCGTGATAGTTCACTGCATACCCAAGCAATCTTATCCCAAATCACTTAATGATCGCACCGCTACGAAAATGTATTTTGAAATATATTCTCTTTTATAAACCTTCCCCTCTGCAAAGGGTAATTAGTATTTAATTTAATTGTTTACATTAGAACATCTTTTTAAATTCCTTTTCAAATTGATATTACTGTGGAGTTGTGTATTGAATATCTTTGACAGGAATATTTTCAAAAACGTGATTTAACGTGAATGTAATGCGCATGCGCTAGATTGTAAAATCCAAAAAATCCAGATGATTTCCGGATTTCTAAAAATCATCTTCATTGATTATTTTAAATTAGCAAAGCTTGATTGAGAAAAAATAAAAACAAATTGGTAATCTTCAAGTACCAATGATGTTTAAAATATATATAACAAAAGACAGTACTCTTCCGATTTCTCGGTATTAAAAACCAAGCGTCTATTATTTTAATATAGTAGTATAGATTTTTATCTAGGGACGACCCAGAGTTTTGAATGCTTTCTTTATAAAAGCTTTAAATATTGTCGTAGTGATTTCTATATTACTAGCTCTACATTTTCTTTTGAATTGCGCCACTTCACGAAGATTGCGCGGCATAAATTATAATATAAAAGAATTTTGTTTTGTATTCAGGTTTGATTTTAACTTCTCTTTTGTATTAAACCTTTTTCCTCAGTGACCACAGACCCGCCCACTGTCACTCTCGCCCCCACCGTCGTGGCTGAGAGAGAACTGTCCCTGGATGGAACCACCCTGGAGCCAGTAATGAAGTGCACGTTTCCAGAACCCGCCGCGCCGAGCGTGCTGCGTTATAACATACAGTGGTCCATTAATAACGCCAACTTGGCCAATGCCAGCTTCACTCTCATTGATTACGGAAACTTGGGCAAAAATGCAGCTTTAAGACCAGATCACTGGACCAGAACATATAGATTAAATATGAATGTAAGAAATCATCAGAACTCTGATATAACAAATATATTACCAGGCTTAGTCATTTTTCTTGAACATCACTTTGTACATGTAGTGCCAACATAAATGTCAACTTTCAACCAGGAATTTTAATCGTATGGTTGTTTAGACTTAGTTCAGACCATGTGATCGTTGATTTTTTGTAACATAACACACATTTCTAAAGAAGAAAAACGTGACATAAGGAATTTAAAAGCATCTAAAAACACTTTATGATTGTAAAGATGCCTCACTGTCAAAAATAAAAGCTTTATTGAAAAGGCCTTTTAAATCGAATTTGTGCTGCAGTGGAAATTACAATGTATTATCATTATTGACCGGAACATGAAACTGAAACATGAAATTGATTGAAAAATAATTGATCTTGTAGGTCCTTTGTTTTCAATTCCAGGATGAATTATTGATATTAGTATTTTAGGATAGTTTTCTATGATTTGTTCGTTGCAATCAACAATACGGTGCGTTATAGCTTAATGGTGAAAACGGGATATCCGTAAGTGCCCCATTCCTTCTACACAGGAAATATAAGGCTCCAATACATGTAATTTCAAACAATCATATTCATCGGAAACAAACCGAGCCCATTGGTGATTGAATATAAATAAAAATTCGTTTTTTAAGGTTTCGTAATAATTATAAATTCAAAACAAATTCTTTGTTTGAGAGAGTTTAAGCATTGTCATAATGACATCATCGAATTAGTTGTTGGGACGTATGTTTGACTGATGAACTGAAGTAGTTTATTCTATCTACAGGTGTTCTGTACAGTAAGTGCGCAGTACACAAACAGTGCCCCTGGCTCCACTTTTACCAGCCCCACCTTCTTCGCAGGTTTACAGGTAAGAGAAGAGCTCTTCTAACATCACACAAACCAGAAGATTAAGAAACCCATGACGCCATGTCTTCCAATTTGTCAAACGATTAATGCAAAAGATTTTCCTTATTATTGTAAAAAATGTTTTAGATAAACCAAACATGGGTGAATGTGGATGAGGGTCAGACAGTGGCTATTGAGGTCAAAAGCACGCTTCCCACGGCCTGCAGCGCCTCACTGTCAGCATCAGAGAGGGAAAGCAACTGCAAGGGGACGCTGCACATCCGGACCGAGGAGTACTGGCCATGGTGCTGGAACGGAGTCAAGTACCTGTCGGCGGCTTTTCCGGACAATGGGTGCCGACTCCAATTCTCTTACAACTACTGGTACGAGCCAGTTCAACTCAACATCACAGGATATATGGACGGAATGAGGAATTGGTGGTACAAATATACCAGGGTCAAGTTAGAGCCCGGATTAGACAGTAATCACTTGGCATGGAAGAGCATGCAGTTCGACGATACCGTTAGCGTGAGTTGTCTGGAAAGATTCTGAGAAAGCAAACAGTCAATGTTTAGTGTAAACAACAGATGTTTAAAGTAAACATTTAAAGGGATCTAAACGTTACTAATTTTGATTTTTGTTCCACTCTCGATACTTGCTGTTTGCAAACACCGTGCTACGAGAATACATAATTCTTTTATTCAGAACATCTAACACACTACTCCGTACTGAATAATTTAAAAACCTTATATGCATATGGTAAACACACATCTTCACGTAATAACTTACAGACACTACCCGATATGGTGCCACAGGTTTACCTGGGACTGCCAAAAGAATGAAATGTGGCAGAATAAATGTACATACCAAATGTGCAAAAAATAATAGCTTAAAGCCACCGGGTGTTTTAAATTTTAATTATTTACATTGTGTATTACGTATGTATTGATAAATATTATCCGACTTCAGGTCTACGTTTACGACAAGGACACCAGTGGAGGGGGAATATGCAGTTCCTATAACGACCCCCACATGCAAACCTTTGACGGGAGATACTGGGAGAACCAGCGAGTGGGGGAGTTCGTTATGTACAGACACAAAACAAAGCCACTATCCGTAAGTCAAATTAACTCAATACAAAACAAAGCTACTATCCGTAAGTCAAACAAACACCCGATCAAATACCCGACACAAAACAAAGCCACTATCCGTAAATCAAACAAACACCCGATCAAATACTCAACACAAAACAAAGCCGCTATCCGTAAGTCAAACAAACAACCGATCAAATACTCAACACAAAACAAAGCCACTATCCATAAGTCAAACAAATACCCGACACAAAACAAAGCCACTATCTGTAAGTCAAACAAACACCCGATCAAATACCCAACACAAAACAAAGCCACTATCCGTAAGTCAAACAAACACCCGATCAAATACTAAACACAAAACAAAGCCACTATCCGTAATTAAACAAACACCCGATCAAATACCCGACACAAAACAAAGCCACTATCCGTAAGTCAAACAAATACCCGACACAAAACAAAGCCACTATCCGTAAGTCAAACAAACACCCGATCAAATACCCAACACAAAACAAAGCCACTATCCGTAAGTCAAACAAACACCCGATCAAATACCCAACACAAAACAAAGCCACTATCTGTAAGTCAAACAAACACCTGATCAAATACCAAACACAAAACAAAGCCACTATCCGTAAGTCAAACAAACACCCGATCAAATACTCAACACAAAACAAAGCCACTACCCGTAAGTCAAACAAACACCCGATCAAATACTCAAAACAAAACAAAGCCACTATCCGTAAGTCAAACAAACACCCGACACAAAACAAAGCCACTATCCGTAAGTCAAACAAACACCCGATCAAATACCCAACACAAAACAAAGCCACTATCCATAAGTCAAATACTTGACCAAATACCCGACAAACGTTGTACGAAGTATTTGTTTGATTCAAGTAATCAAATTATATTTGTCAGAAATATATGAATATTACGCAGCTTTCACGCTGACATAAACATTTGGATACAGCATTTTCTCACTACCTGTACAATTTACTAATTTTAGGATGTAATTAATCTTTTAAAAGGACATTCTCATTATCTCATTTCAGCGCTCTTTTTTTTAATTGAATGATACATATGCATGCATTGCAGGTGCACGCTTTATTTTCCGCCTGTGTCCCAGGGTACGCGACTTGTAATTGTGGAGTTGCCATAAAAAGCGGGGAATCCCTGTACGTCGTGCGCACGTGTACAACGCTGTCAGCCAGTAGAACAAATCTCCTAAGTTACCCCTTCGAATTAATGGACGGCTGCGACCCAGACGCAATAGCTGTGCAGAAGACCGGAAGCAGATATCGGGTTAGTAAATCAGATATAATTATATGATATATTAATAGCTTTATATGTAACTCTCATTCTCTGTCTATGCGCCATGTGACTGGACACTCAGCCTGCCAAGTCTCATTTTTAGGTGACTCTTCCCAACGGCCTGGAAGTGACGTTTGCAATCAGTTCTTGGCAAAACTGGATATCTTACGTACAAATCGTGGCACCCACGGCTGACTTCGATCAGACCGAGGGACTGTGTGGGTCATTTAACGGGGATAGCTCAGACGATTTTATCCCTAAAGGACAGCAGAGCCCTGTCGCAGACGAGAAAACGTTCGCCTTGACGTGGAGGTAAAGTGTACCATGCAAAAAAAAATGAAAACAGAATTTTTATTTTGATATCAAACGTCTATTTACAGTGGCATAACGGTGTTTACGAAAAGAATTCATTTGTTTTATTGTGTGTAACGTTTTAGGGTAAGAAAAGGTTCATCAGACAGTCTTTTCATCAACAAGCCGACATTGAGCAACTATTCTCCACCGTAAGTGACATATATTGTAATCCTTCCACTGCTTTTCAATTTGGCAAAACAAGAACATTACATAGTATTTTGTTCCAAAGATTGAATGTATAGCTTACAAGCACTTTTGGATCAATGTATAAAGCTGAAGCAATTAAGGTAATTTACTTGACTGATTTATGTAAATTCAGTTTAAATATTAAATGATGTTAAAAAAAGGAATGAATATAACTTAAAAGCGTTTTGGATTGTTAGTTTATAATTCATTTGTTAGGTAATAAACATGACTCATGTACAATAAATTAAATTGAGGGAGGTAGCCACGTGATAAATGTGATAAATATGTTCTATTTAAGGTCCGTGACATCCACTGCCCCCTCGACCTACTACTGCACGTGCTCCTCCTACTTGTCCGTCGCACGGAATCCTAATTACCCACACTGTAAGCTGGAGTCTCCCACAGAGCCGTGCTCCGACACACAGAGTCAGGTTGTTAACGTCTGCAACCAGAGCAGGCGTAGGAGAAGTACGTTCGGGTCAGATGACGTCATCGACTCGCCGTCATTTTCTTACGACGCCGATTACGAGCAGGAGTTACTGGTTTGACACCTTTTGATATATAATTTTTTTGATTTTAATTATTTTATACCTTAATTTACAACAATGCAATTTAAACTATTTTTTACAATTATAATAATTTACAATAGATGTATAGAGACAAAAAAACAAGACTTCAATGCTATCCTTTTTCAAACACATATATATGGAAAACTACAATTTTTGTTAAAGGCTCGTAAAATAGACTTGTTGTTTAATGAAAAGAGATCTTTAGGCTTGCATGTTTACATGTATATCAACCATTAGGTCGCTGACTGGAGAAATGGATGGAACGAGACAGCCGCCACCGATTTCTGCACTAACGCCTTTAGTGGAGACCCCGCCGTCGCCGTCTGTGTAGAAAAGGTCAACACCAGCATCTCAGAGTACACTAACAGCTGTATCACAGACATCAAGGTTAGCAAATACTAGTGTAAACAATTAATGTACACTATCAGCTGGATCACAGATGTCAATGTTAGTAAATACTTGTGTAAACAATAAATGTACACATTCAGTTGTATCACAGACCTCAAAATTAGTAAATACTAGTGTAAACAATTAATGTACACTATCAGCTGTATCACAGACACTGAGGTTAGTCATGCTAGTGTATACAATAAATGTGAACTATCAGCTGTTTCACAGACATCAAGGTAAGCAAATACTAGTGTAAACAATTAATGTACACTATCAGCTGTATCACAGACACCATGTTTAGTAAATACTAGTGTAAACAATAATATACGCTAACATATTTATCACAGACATCAAGGTTAGTAAATACTAGTGAATACAATAAATGTACACTATCAGCTGTATCACAGACACCATGTTTAGTAAATACTAGTGTAAACAATAATATACGCTAACATATTTATCACAGACATCAAGGTTAGTAAATACTAGTGAATACAATAAATGTACACTATCAGCTGTATCACAGACATTAAGGTTAGTAAATACTAGAGTAAACAATCAATGTACACTAACAGCTGTGTCACAGACATCAAGGTAAGTAAATATTAGTGTATACAATTAATGTACACTATCAGCTGTATCACATACATCAAGGTAAGTAAATACAAGTGAATACAATAAATGTACACTATTAGTTGTATCACAGACATCAAGGTAAGTAAATACTAGTGTAAACAATTAATGTACACTACAACTGTGTCACAGACATCAAGGTTAGTATATACTAGTGTAAACAATTAATGTACACTATCAGCTGTATTACAGACATCAAGGTTAGCATATACTTGTGTAAACAATTAATGTAAACTAATAACTGCTGTATCACAGACATCAAGGTTAGTAAATACTAGTGTAAACAATTAATGTAAACTAATAACCCCTGTATAACATATATCAAGGTTAGTTGATACTTGTGTAAACAATAAATGTACACTATCAGCTGTATACTAGTAACTGATATCAAGGTTAGTGTTCTACAAATAAAGTTTTAATAAGTGGAATGCCGATTCCATAAAAGTAAGGATTATTGATGAGCAGTGGTGTACAACATTTACCTTTACTATCTGTACTTATATAAATATAGCTCCAGGGAGATACAGACTTCCTCAAGGCGACCCTAGATACGCTGAAAAAGAAGTGCGTCACAACGGCGTCACGTGATGAGAGTTTCCAGCAGACGAACAATACCTCCAGCGGCGTGAGCACTCTCGAGACGATAACCTCCCTTAGCTGTCCCAACAACTGCTCTGGAAAGGGATCGTGTGCCAATGGTTGGTCATAAGAATTAGAAGAGAGAGAGAGAGAGAGAGAGAGAGAGAGAGAGAGAGAGAGAGAGAGAGAGAGAGAGAGAGAGAGAGAGAGAGAGAGCAATTCAATGAAGCACCACAGGGAAGAATTTTTGTCTCTTATTAGTCACCCATCGGTTTCACCGGAGGGGACTAAAGCTTTCCTCTGCGTCCGTCAGTCCGTCCATCCGTCCGTCCGTCCGTCTGTCCGTCCGTCCGTCCGTCCGTCTGTCTGTCCCACTTCAGTTTTCCACACTTTTTTTCTTTATGCATATATAGAGGAATAATATGAAACTTGCTGAACAGCTTCAAAATGTCAAACTACAGATCAAGTTTACACTTTTGTAGTGTCTGATTGACATATTTTCGAGAAAATTTATTTTTTATATTCCAATTTTTTAATGTTCGGGTTCGTTATCGGGTTCGGAGTGTATTGAATTAACGAGGCCAGTATGTAGTCAGTAATAATATCGTGCGTTACTTGTATCATTCCTTTTATCATTTCTAACAAACAAATAAATTCTGTAAAATAGTGTTAAACATTGTGTTGTAAATTTAATCGGCAGGGTTTTTTTTTGTATTATTACAATCGGGTTTGTTGTCGGGTTGGGCTGTTTAACTGTTTGGTTTGATTCGGGGTACAGAAGACGGTAAGAAATGATATTGTGCATAACAGTGCATTGTTTTCACAAATTTTTACCAGCAAATACAGAATAGACTTGGCGAAATTACAGGACATGAAATAAAGAGTATTATTTTACCTATTTTGTATTTAATTTCTATAAAAACTATATAGTTTTAATTTCCTCTGTTCTTTTATCTCTGATTAAAGCATGACATCTCGTTTACAATAGCTCTGAAATAGTTGTGTGCTTGGAAGCTTTCATAGAATAATACAAACCGGTAGGGGACGTGTATTGCTTATGCAATACTCTCAGAATGCTTGTTATGAGAAGATTTACCGACATCGTACTGGTCTGAAATTGTGTCTTACTGGAGGAAAGAAAGTTACATAAACACAAGTATTGAATATTGTTACTCAAATTGTCTCAAAACTTAATATATATATATATATATATATATATATATATATATATATATATATATATATATATATATATATATATATATATATATATATATATATATATATATACACACACACACACACACACACACACACACACACACACACACACACGTTTTAGGCTTCGAATCCCACTCTGATTAACTAACATTTACAATTTTACCGTGATTGATTGAGTAGTTAGTCTACACTAGTTTCACTTTGTCTCGTTCTATACGCCATCTGATTATGGATTTCACTATTCCTCTCGCTGTTTCAGAGACGTGTAGCTGTAACGATGGGTACATTGGCGAGGATTGCTCTCAGAGCCTGCAGACCCCGCCCGATCAGATCAGCGTGCCCTCCTACGGTCTCTGCGACCAACGGTACCGACCGTGTCAGACCCAGAACATCATCGGAGTCTTCCATAAACAACCGGTTGCCCTCGCTGAGCATTTCAAAGTAAGACTTTATAGTTTTTTTAAGAGCCTAGATATTTTAAATCATATCATGAATTTCACCAAATAAAGTGAAACAATATATTATACGACTTAGCATTAAGTTATATACAGATTTATATACACGTTTTCGTGTTCATTTTCAACTATTCAATAAATTTATCATCAAGTATTCATTAAGTGATTAATAATGCTCTTACAAGGTACTGAAATTATTAACTTTGCCTTGAAATTATCGATCGATAACCCCATTATTTACGATGATTTAGGCTACAGAAAACGGCAAAGAATACACAAATTTTTCCGTCATGGCAAACGTGACGTATCGCCAGATGAATTTGATAACCGTTACCATACCAACGGTCCCTTCGTCGTCAAGGAAACGACGGTCCACAGACGGGTCTATCGACGGATGGGACATAAGCTTCAGCTACGACAACTCGACCTTCAGCAACGCCACCTCCATTGTGGTATACAATGGAGCCACCGAGTCATGTGACTACACGACATACACATGCACCAAGGTAGGGGCTGCCATTTTGTTTTTATCAAACTATGATATGTAACTTTTTTTCAAGAACTGAAACAATACTTTTGCATAGCAAACCAATTCAAGAATCGAGTTGTTCTAAAACCTTATCAAACCATATTTTTTTCAGTTGGCAGTAGCACCGGAAACAGGTAAATATACTCATAAATTGATAGAATTAAATTCCCCTATTTTCGTATAGAATTTATCTGAGTTTAAAGAGGCATGGCCATGACTTTGGTCAAATTTATTTTTCAGTTTTAGCTCATCTGAGCTGGAAGCTCGAGTGAGCTATTCTGATAACATTTTGTCCGCCGCCCGTCTTTTCCTGTTTTTGGTTTTCAAAAAATCAATGCATAATCAAAAATTGATGAAAGAAAATATGTGAACTACGTTTTCTTATAAAATGAATAAAATAGTGAACGAATAATTCTAGGTACGACATAAGAACAAAATAAATACATTTGTTACCGCTTGAGGCTTCCGTAAGAAATCTCTATAGAAAATTGACAGTCACGTTTTGACATATCATTAAAATCTTTATTTTATGATCACAAAAGTTTTAATATCAGATAATATAGTTTGTTAATGAATTTCGCCCGCTGCGCTCGGTATAAATGCCGCAACATAATCACGGTGTATGAATTTATATTATTAATGAAGAAAACATTAAAAGCTAAATATAGTATCTATATATTGATCTTGTAATAATAAAATTAAGTCTTTAAACTTTGCAAATTAGCTTTTAAGAGCAAATGAAGCAAGATAAGGTCCACAACCGTTGTTTTGACGTGACCACGTAAAAAGAACAACATTCAATAACTACAGATAAAAAAAATGATTCATTATATTACACTAAAGAGAGACTATATAAGTAAAAAAAATAATGAATTATGTTGATATCAAACAAATTGTAATCTTTTGATTGTAGAGGAGAGCAGCTCGACGGCGGCGATAGCGGGTGCGGTGGTTGGTGTGGTGGCGGTGGCGGTTATCGTGGGAATGGTGGTTTACATCAAGGTCATCAAAAAGTGAGACATTGTTTACAACATACTTCAGAGTACTAGTATCCTAAAGAATGCTAAAAATTGTTAAACTTTGCTATAGACCGATGTTGGTTTATCATCACATCAAAATGTGAGACATTGCGTACTAAATCAGGGCTTAATTGACCCATTTTGATACAGGGTCCTGTACCCTTTTGATTGAGAATTTTTCGTCGAAGAATTGCTCTTTTTTGAAAAAAAGTTTAACAAATATGTCTCAATGCAAGTTGGCAAAAAATAACTCTATACAGTTTCCTTGGTATTCATGTGCATATTACTAATATAATCATTAAGTTAATGTTTTCATCATAATAAATCAGACTTAGCAGAACACTCAGATATTTTAATTGACATGTATAAGAATGCCTCACTCAGCATACTTTCAAATTCGGCATCCTAACTTTTCTAACACATCGATATCACGACACAGTTTTAAATTTTGGGAATGAAAAAAACCCAGTCATTTTTAAATTGGGATTGGGTCTTTTTACATGACCCGCATGCAAGGGAAATTATGCCCGTGAATAAAATCACCCTGAACAATACATGTAATTGTTTAACGTTTGTTATAAACAAAAATTGCATATATGCAATGTACAGTTATGTATGATTGCATATCAGATAGTCACGGTCCGTATGGGGTCAAAAACTGTCCGATATACTGTATATAGCATATATCGTATTTAAAGCACTGTCAATAAAATGTAAATTTCATTATTTTATTTGTTAATTTATGTCAAAAGTACAATTTTCAAGGATAATAGCGCTGAAACAATCTAATAACAAGAGCATAACCATATCTAGATATGCAGAGACAGAGCTCACTCGTTAGTTAACATTGGATTGTCATTTGCCATTGGAAAAAGGAATGATGTCCTATTACCAGTTAATATCGCTTTTGTGTTTGATATAGGAAAAGACCAAAGTCTGCGAAAGTGTCAAACCAGGATAGAGAAATGCTGACCCGTGGAGCAGAGGAGGGGGGTTCCCCTCGCCCCCCGTCCGTCAACACCTGGGTGTCAACCAGAAAATAATAACAGGACTCCAACTGAAACTAAACGAGAATCTCCAGCAGCTAATTAGCATGTTAAGACGTTTATAGCATTTATAGCCTCCACAGGCGAGACGACTCGGTAAAGTGTCTTTACCATGAGATATGTTTTATTTCATTTTTGAAAAAAAAATCAATTTAGTGATGTATTCTTTGTTAATATTTCTATGGAGTTGTTCTTTGAGTTATTCATGTTTTGTATGAAAAACTTTTTCCTAATAGCTTTGATCGATGGGTACGATTTTTATGTGAATTAATGAGGTCCATTTTACACGCATGGGACAAGTGACGTTTTAGTTTTCATAATTGTTTATAACTGAATTGTTCTACAGATAACAAGAGGATAATCATTTTTTTATGAACATGACGCAATGCGTTACTAGTGCTCTAATTTCTGGCCTCGTTGATGCTGAATGTGTCTTTGTGCTTTTAATGACAGCCATCAGGACACCAAAATGTTGAACTGAAACCCAAGGGAGAGGCATTTAACTTTATAAAGGGCGTGGTCGCCATCATAGTAAACTATTAATAATTAATAACTTTATTTTGTGAGAACAGTAATCAATAGGTTGCTCATTTTCCACCGCAACATATGATAGACTGGGTATTTATATCGGTTAATAGGCACTTCCTCCTTACGCATCGAAATTTCAAAACATCTTGTTTTATTCGTCAAAAATATCGAAATGATTTATATTCAATTTCCAGTGCGATTCATTACAGCGTTTTTCTTAATGTGTTATAAATTCAAATTTTCCTGTTGCAAAATGATTTTTCTGTATGTATTCAGTCACCTAGAGCGAAGGATTTTGAGCATGCAATATAATCTTGATTTACATGAACTACTAGTATATGTGTCCATGCAATTAGCCGTCCAAGTTAAACTCATGAAATATCAAAATGATTCATATTCAGTCGCCCGTGGGTTTTTCTTAATGTGTTTTAAATTCAAATCTGGTTATTAAATGAATTTGATGTATGTATCCAGTGACGATGCAGTAGGGCGTGTGATATATTGATTTCACGTGCACTGTGTATTTCTGTCCAATTAGCTGTCCAAATTAAACTCATGAAATATGATCCCTCCGTCCATTTAGAGATCTACATATGTAGCAATAATACTGGTTACTTTCTATGATATGTTATTGTGATATTTTGATTTTGTAATATTTATGAATATGTTTTAATATTTTCATATCTCTGTTAACAGCTGGTCTGTGTATAAATACATTGATATGAAATATTTTTTTTAATTGGAATGTTTATGCTTATGAAGGGTGTACTTAATTTAAGAATAAATGTATTCACATTTATCACTGGCAATCAAAAGGGGAAAAAAACCCATCAATTGTGCATGTAATATTTTTGTTTGTACAATTTCACCATGCCATTGAAAATAACCAACTGTTCTCTTCAATATAATAATAATCTGAATGCACTGATATTCTTTGTTTCTCTTGATGGATATTTTTTTGCAAACCCGTGAACGTTGTCCATTGCTTTCAGATTTAAACCAAATGACCTTTTTTGTTGAATATATTTGTGTGTATAGAGTATGATATGTAATGTACCGTTAACGTTGAAGCATAATGCCTTGCTAATACATCTCACTTCGTAAAAGAAAAACAACCATTTTGTTTCTATTCTAAAGAAATGGCGCCTGGGCAAAGGCTGACATAATAAGGATGACATTGCAATATATATAACACTTGCATAGTAAAGTCACGATGTAATGAAAATTGGAGAAAAACGGATTGTATGCACATAAACATTCAGTTTAATTTCTGTAATTTTACTAAAATCTACATTAAGTTTGATTCCGTCCGCTGCTGAAAAGATTAATCTTAATTTTGTTATTTTTTATTTATTAATCCTGTTTTTTATAGTATGCTTATTCTGAAGAGAATATTATATTTTAATAAAATAGCATTATTTTTATGATGTTTGTTATACGATGCACACAAGGACGGTTATTTTAAATGAAAGAAAAATAATCTCTTTAAAATTTAACTCTGTCAATTGTGATCCAGAAAATCTGTTTTGAATGGCTCAAACAAGACTTAGCGGGAAAAAGAAAATCACAAGGAATCGCTTCATTGAAAATGCATGAAAAACACAAAAAAAAATTCAATTTTTGTTACAGAGACTTGCTTCAATTGGTTCCAATAATTGCAATGAAAAATGTTGAAATGTTCTTCAAATTTGCGTTTTAAGTAAGCAACAAATGTGTGAAGTCTTGAACAGTATGTGAGAAAACTTTTCAGTAAGTCACATTTTACTTTATCTGTTTTAAACAAATATTAAAATTTTGAAATTGTGTTGGATCATCTTGTCCCACATTTGTCAGAATACATGTGTATCTTCAGTAGGTGTGGATTAGACACCATATGTATATACAGAAACCGGTCTATTACGTAATACACAACCAGTTTCAGCAAACATTCATGTAACGTGTTATTCGATAGTTATCATTTTACTACTGTAGATTTATATAACGCAATAAGGTTATGCAATATTACACTATATACGGAAGACCAATGTTACAAATACCATATATCTTTGACACATTAAGCGCAAAGTCAGAACATCTAATTTCGGTTAATTTAGAAATAACACAAAAGCTACATAACACAATAAACTAAAGACCATTTAACTATTTTGAGCGAGAATTCTTCTTTTTGTCACTGGAATAACAATTGAGTATATTGTATGACGTACATGCCATGGCTGGTCGAAATAATGTAATATAGTGTAAAATTAAATTCTTACGACAGATGAACCTTATCAAATAAAACAGGTGAAGGTTACTCCACCCCTGTAAAGAAAGCTGTATTGAACTGGGTAAAGGAAACCTGGTAACATACTGTTCAGGGTGCGACACCTTACCTGATATTGCGAAAGTTTTAACATAACTGTGGGACAAAACCTTTCCTGGTAATAGAAGGTGTCTGGCATCAAATTATACATCGTCATCTTCAAACTTTTTGTACGTGAATAATGTCCAGCAGGCATGCTCAAGAAGCTGTCGTAGGACGGTGGTGTCTTAAAGGAACTTGGACACGATTTTAGATCAAAAAAATTATTTTTATTTTTTATGTATAAAATGGTTTACTGGTGAATTTTAAATGATTGACCAAAATGTTTAATGTTAAAGCCAAGTTACAAGCAAGATACAGAGGTAAGAATTGGTTGTTATGTAAACAAAGCTCGAGTCTTATAGTTGTTTACAAAATATGTAAAGTAGAGATTTACCATTTCTTTGACAAAATGACATGTAAAAAACAATTAAAACTAACTCAATATCTTCATAAATACTATTATCAACAACAGAAAGATACATTTGATTGAAACTTACACCAATACAACACTTAGGTAAAAAATGACACCATTCAAGCTTTGTTTACAAAACAAAGATTTATGAACCCTGTATCTTGCTTATAACTTGATATTTGACTTTCAAATTTTGACATAGCATTATAAACTTCTATATTTATCAGTACAAACATTGAAAATGGAAAAATAAGTTTTTAAAATTTAAGTCAAATCATGTCCAAGTCCCTTTAAGTACGTCTTAGGATACGTCTTAAGTCTGATTTTCGGAGCTCTCCTAACTTTAGGAACCGCCATAACTTACCTTGTCCTAAGACCATTCTAAGGCTGTAAAATCACGTATTTTGGGGATATTGGGACAGTTGTGAAGCTTTTTTTATGACTGGTAGAACAGTATTTTTGTACAGTTTTAACATTTCCGACAAACCTCAAATGACTAATCCGAGAGGGGACATAGTCATTATTCTATCATGTATGTTCATTTTGTTTAAAATTATGTGGATAGGGACACCGAATCCCCCCCCCCCCCCCTTCCCCGTTGCGACATGCCTGCCTGGGAGCTGATGAAATCAGTGAAAATATTATTATGTTTTGCAAATCCCGTCACTGTTTGACGAATGAAAATTATTCACTTATTCGTAATATCTACAATGTACACAAAGTAAGTTATATCAATTTTCTTGATTACTTTTAATTTGGATAATTTATTCAAAGAAGATGGGTGAATAAGGCATGTAAACTGCCCATATGAGGATAGAAAAGATACTTTTAAATTAAAATATGAACAAATCTCATAATTTCTTTCTCATTTATTAAAAACGAATGTATATTTACTATAACCTTTAAATATGTTAAATATTTAGAGTAGGTTGATTTAAACTGGTGTATGCGCGTCAGAACCTACAAATAGTGTCAGTTTAAGGACTTCAATGCCTTTTCTTTTATAGAGTGGGTCTGGGCTCCATATTTATGTCATAGTCTATATGAAGTTTAAAGGAAATAAAACCGATTTTAATCAACATAAATATGGAGAGATGACCCACTATACTTTAAAAATGTCATTTTGTATCCCAACAATTGAACGTTTAAGAGAAATACAACAAGTCCGTGAATTCGTAGTTGAAGTTGCATTTAGCATTTAACAATGATGTTTGTTGTGACTGAAATGTCTCAGTGGTTAGAGCACCAGACATTAGGTAACAGTATAGACCTAGGGTTTTTAGTTTGTGGGTTCGATACCACCAAAACTTTAGAATCTTATTTTTTTTTTCGATTTGTTAAAATATTCAAAACTGAATATAGTTAGAAATCGTGCTTTTGTAAACTTGTAATATAACATCGTATAGTATATTTGGTTGGGAAAAATTAATTTGAAATTTTTTTTACAACAAAAAACCAAATGGGCAGTTGCGCTATCTTGTTCCCCCATCTTCTTTCATTGGCTTAAAAGTAAATTTACATTGGTTTATATTTATATAAGCCATGCGTGATCATTCTTAATTTTTAATCATTACATTCTGGAAAAATAGTCTTTAAAAATTCGATATTTTGAATAAAGTTTATCAGGGTAGACTGATCTAGAGTCGGACATGATCTAGAGTCGGACAACTTTTAATTTGAATAAATTTAGGTCATTAAATGCACCTAAACTTGTAATATAACATCGTATAGTATATTTGGTTGGGAAAAATTAATTTGAAATTTTTTTTATAACAAAACCAAATGGGCAGTTGCGCTATCTTGTTCCCCCATCTTCTTTCATTGGCTTAAAAGTAAATTTACATTGGTTTATATTTATATAAGCCATGCGTGATCATTCTTAATTTTTAATCATTACATTCTGGAAAAATAATCTTTAAAAATTCGATATTTTGAATAAAGTGTATCAGGGTAGACTGATCTAGAGTCGGACATGATCTAGAGTCGGACAACTTTTAATTTGAATAAATTTAGGTCATTAAATGCACTTGGATCGACTTAATAAACACATATCAAACTTTTGAGAGTTATCTTTCTTTCTTTGATGACGATAACACTGTCTTTATGACGCTTGACCTTTAAAAGTACAGAGCTTCGGTAAATTCGAAGATCCGCTAGGTAATATTTTAATTGATAGAAGTTATTAAACTTTGCACAACGTAAAGATAATCGATTTAAATGGTTTTGATGCAAAAATATCATACATTTAGTATTTTGAAATCAGAATATTTACGATTTTTCTAAAATATTTTATTTTGTTTTGATAAGTTCAAGTTCAGAGGAAATAGACAAATGTGATCTTAAGTCGGACAGAAAAATTCAGGAATTTGATGCATAGTCGGACACTGTCCGACTTCATATTAACCTATAAATTTACAAGGAGAAATTGTTTGGAGATTATGAAAATATTTTGCCTATGTTTACCCCATTTACATAGAAAATTTAAAGATTAAATTCTTTTGAAAAATAATTAAATTTACATGTATAAAGAAAAAGACGTAAAAATACTGATTAATATGTATTGGTGGAAAGTGAAGAAGTTGAAATGCATACTAATTTGTATTGACTGAAAATATGTACATGCGCGGATCTTTAGACGGGATTCGGGGGGTTCCCACGACCCCCATCCCCGGAAAATGAAAAGTTATTAAATTTACATAGTAAATTTATCGTAAATATGACTCGAATAACCCCCGGCACTCCCCCAACCAAAGAAAACATGTGCAATTAATATTCGTGCCCCCCCTCCCCCTCCCCCCCCCCCCGGGAAATTTTTTTTTGGATCCGCGCATGTTGTAGGTTAGAGAAAATAATTCACATGAAGCCTAAATTTTAAAATTTCAGGGTTATAAAAAACGTTATCATAAGAAATATTTTTGCTGTTGGCATGCATCACTGGGAGCCTCGAGAATTAGACGTGGTTCATTACTGTTAATGAGTGCCCAATAACCCGAAGGACGAATGCGCTCTGGCTATTTACGCAGATTCCGAGTGTAGGAGAAGAGTGGCCTACTTCAAACGGGAAGACAGCGCCGTCCTTCACACGCTCTTCAAAGAACACCTCATGGAATGTCCATGTTATGTGAAGACCCAAAACACCCAGTGTCAAAATTTTCCATCCAAAAAGGGCCAATGCAAAGCATTTTTCAGTTTTAGCTCATCTAAGCTGAAAGCTCAAGTGAGCTTTCTGATCACATTTTGTCCGTCGTCCGTCTTTTCCTGTTTTTGGTTTTCAAAAAATCAATGCATAATCAAAAATTGACGATAGAAAATATGTTTTCTTATAAAATGAATAAAATAATGAACGAATATTTCTAGGTACGATATAAGAACAAAATAAATACATTTATTACCGCTGGAGGCTTCCGTAAGAAATCTCTATAGAAAATTGACAGTCACGTTTTGACATATCATTAAAATCTTTATTTTATGATCACAAAAGTTTTAATATCAGATAATATAGTTTGTTAATGAATTTCGCCCGCTGCGCTCGGTATAAATGCCGCAACATAATCACAGTGTATGAATTTATATTATTAATGAAGAAAACATTAAAAGCTAAATATAGTATCTATATATTGATCTTGTAATGATAAAATTAAGTTTTTAAACTTTGCAAATTAGCTTTTAAGAGCAAATGAAGCAAGATAAGGTCCACAACCGTTGTTTTGACGTGACCAATTTAAAAGAACAACATAATCAATAACTACAGATAAAAAAATGATTCATTATATTAAACTGAAGAGAGACTATATAAGTAAAAAAAAATAATGAATTATGTTGATACCAAACAAATTGTAATCTTTTGATTATAGAGGAGAGCAGCTCGATGACGGCGGCGATAGTGGGTGCGGTGGTTAGTGTGGTGGCGGTGGCGGTTATCGTGGGAATGGTGGTTTACATCAAGGTAATCAAAAAGTGAGACATTGTTTACAACATACTTCAGAGTACTAGTATCCCAAAGAATGCTAAAAATTGCTTAGACCGATGTTGGTTTAACATCATCAAAATGTGAGACATTGCGTACTAAATTTGGGCTTAATTGACCCATTTTGATACAGGGTCCTGTACCCTTTTAATTGAGAATTTTCCGTCAAAGAATTGCTCTCTTTTTAAAAAATAAGTTCAACAAATATGGCTCAATGCAAGTTGGCAAAAAATAACTCTATACAGTTTTCTTGGTATTCATTTGCATATTACTAAAATAATCATTAAGTTAATGTTTTTATCATAATAAATCAAACTTAGCAGAACACTCAGATATTTAAATTGACATATATAAGGATTCCTCACTCAGCATACTTTTAAATTCAGCATCCTAACTTTTAAAACACATCGATATCACAACACAGTTTTAAATTTTGGGAATGAAAAAAAACCCAGTCAATTTTAAATTGGGAATGGGTCTTTTTACATGACTCGCATGCAAGGGATATTATGCCCGTGAATAAAATCACTCTGAACAATTCATGTAATTGTTTAACGTTTGTTATGAACAAATATTGCATGTATGCTATGTACAGTTATGTATGATTGCATATCAGATAGTTACGGTCCTAATGGGGTCCAAAACTGTCCGATATACTGTATACAGCATGTATCGTATTTAAAGCACAGTCAATAAATTGTAAATTTCATTATTTTTTTGTTAATCTATGTCAAAAAGTACAATTTTCAAGGATAACAGCACTGAAACAATCTAATATCAAGAGCATAATCAGATCTAGATACGCAGATACAGAGCTCATTCGTTAGTTAATATTGGATTGTCATTTGTTAACTTTAAGACTACATGGAAAAAAGGAATGATGTCCTATTACCAGTTAATATCGCTTTTGTGTTTGATATAGGAAAAGACTACAGTCTGCGAAAGTGTCAAACCAGGATAGAGAAATGCTGACCCGTGGAGCAGAGGAGGGGGGTTCCCCTCGCCCCCCGTCCGTCAACACCTGGGTGTCAACCAGAAAATAATAACAGGACTCCAATAGAAACTAAACGAGAATCTCCAGCAGCTAATTAGCATATTTAGACGTTTATAGCATTTATAGCCTCCACAGGCGAGACGAGTCGGTAAAGTGTCTTTACCATGAGATATGTTTTATTTCATTTTTGAAAAAAAAAATCAATTTAGTGATGTATTCTTTGTTAATATTTCTATGGAGTTGTTCTTTGAGTTATTCATGTTTTGTATGAAAAACTTTTTCCTAATAGCTTTGATCGATGGGTACGATTTTTATGTGAATTAATGATGCTCATTTTACACGCATGAGACAAGTAACGTTTTATTTTTCATAATTGTTTATAACTGAATTGTTCTACAGATAACAAGAGGATAATCATTTTTTTATGAACATGACGCAATGCGTTACTAGTGCTCTAATTTCTGGCTTTGTTGATGCCGAATGTGCCTTTGTGCTTTTAATAACAGCTACCAGGACATCAAAATGTTGCACTGAAACCCAAGGAAGATGATTTATATTCAAGTCCCAGTGAGATTCATTTCAGCGTTTTTCTTAATGGTTTTAAATTCAAAATTAGCCGTCCAAGTTAAACTCATAAAATATCAAAATGATTCATACTCAGTCGCCCGTGAGTTTTAAATTCAAATCTGGTTATACAATGAATTTGAGGTATGTATCCAGTGACGAGGAACAATGCAATAGGGTGTGGGATATAATGATTTCACGTGCACTGTGTATTTCTGTCCAATTAGCCGTCCAAATTAAACTCATGAAATATGATCCCTCCGTCCATTTAGAGATCTACATATGTAGCAATAATACTGGTTACTTTCTATGATATGTTATTGTGATATTTTGATTTTTAATTTTTATTAATATGTTTAAATCTTTTCATATATCTGTTAACAGCTGGTCTGTGTATAAATACATTGATATGAAATATTTTTTTTAATTGGAATGTTAATGCTTATGAGGGGTGTACTTAATTTAAGAATAAATGTATTCACATTTATCACTGGCAATCAAAAGGGAAAAAAACCATCAATTGTGCCTGTAATATTTTTGTTTGTACAATTTCACCATGCCATTGAAAATAACCAACTGTTCTCTTCAATATAATAATAATCTGAATGCACGGATATTCTTTGTTTCTCTTGATGGATATATTTTTTGCAAACCCGTGAACGTTGTCCATTGCTTTCAGATTTAAACCAAATGACCTTTTTTGTTGAATATATTTGTGTGTATAGAGTATGATATGTAATGTACCGTTAACGTTGAAGCATAATGCCTTGCTAATACATCTCACTTCGTAAAAGAAAAACAACCATTTTGTTTCTATTCTAAAGAAATGACGCCTGGGCAAAGGCTGACATAATAAGGATGACATTGCAATATATATAACACTTGCATAGTAAAGTTACGATGTAATACAAATTGGAGAAAAACGAATTGTATGCACATAAACATTTAGTTTAATTTCTGTAATTTTAGTAAAATCTACATGAAGTTTGATTCCGTCCGCTGCTGAAAAGATCAATCTTAGTTCTGTTATTTTTTATTTATTAATCCTGTTTTTTATAGTATGCTTATTCTGAAGGGAATTTTATATTTTAATAAAATAGCATTATTTTTATGATGTTTGTTATACGATGCACACAAGGACAGTTGTTTTGAATGAAAGAAAAATAATCTCTTCAAAATTTAACCCTGCTGAAAAAATATGTCAATTGCGATCCAGAAAATCTGTTTTGAATGGCTCAAACAAGACTTAGCGGGAAAAAGAAAATCACAAGGAATTGCTTCATTGAAAATGCATGAAAAACACACAAAAATTTCAATTTTTGTTACAGAGACTTGCTTCAATTGGTTCCAATAATTGCAATGAAAAGTGTTGAAATGCTCTTCAAATTTGCGGTTTAAGTAAGCAACAAATGTGTGAAGTGTTGAACAGTATGTGAGAAAACTTTTCAGTGTCACATTTTACTTTATCTGTTTTAAACAAATATCTAAATTTTGAAATTGTGTTGTATCATCTTGTCCGACATCTGTCAGAATACATGTGTATCTTCAGTAGGTGTGGATTAGACACCATATGTATATACAGAAACCGGTCTATTACGTAATACACAACCAGTTTCAGCAAACATTCATGTAACGTTATTCGATAGTTTTATCATTTTACTACTGTAAATTTATATCGGGCAATATGGTTATGCAATATTTCACTATATACGGAAGACCAATGTTACAAATACCATATATCTTTGACACATTAAGCGCAAAGTCAGAACATCTAATTTCGGTTAATTTAGAAATTACACAAAAGCTACATTACACAATAAACTAAAGACCATTTAACTATTTTGAGCGAGAATTCTTCTTTTTGTCAATGGAATAACAATTGAGTATATCGTATGACGTACATGCCATGGCTGGTCGAAATAATGTAATATAGTGCAAAATTAAATTCTTACGACAGGAGGACCTTATCAAATAAAATAGGTGAAGGTTACTCCGCCCCTGTATAGAAAGCTGTATTGAACTGGGTAAGGGAAACCTGGTAATATACTGTTCAGGGTGCGACACTTTACCTGATATTGCGAAAGTTTTAACATAACTGTAGGACAAAACCATTCCTGGTAATAGAAGGTGTCTGGCATCAAATTATACATCGTCATCTTCAAACTTTTTGTACGTGAATAATGACCAGCAGGCATGCCCAAGAAGCTGTCGTAGGACGGTGGTGCGTCTTAAAGGGACTTGGACACGATTTGAGATCAAAAAAATTATTTTTATTTTTTATGTATAAAATGGTTTACTGGTGAATTTTAAATGATTGACCAAAATGTTTAATGTTAAAGTCAAGTTACAAGCAAGATACAGAGGTAAGAATTGGTTGTTATGTAAGCAAAGCTCGTGTCTTATAATTTTTACAAAATATGTAGAGTAGAGATTTACCATTTCTTTGACAAAATGACATGTAAAAAACAATTTAAACTAGCTCAATATCTTCATAAATACTATTATCAACAACAGAAAGATATATTTGATTGATACTTACACCAATACAACACACAGGTAAAAAATGACACCATTCAAGCTTTGTTTACAAACAAAGATTCATGAACTCTGTATCTTGCTTATAACTTAATATTTGACTTTCAAATTTTGACATAGCATTATAAACTTCTATATTTATCAGTACAAACATTGAAAATGGAAAAATAGATTTTTAAGATTTTAAGTCAAATCGTGTCCAAGTCCCTTTAAGTACGTCTTAGTCTTAAGTCTGATCTTCGGAGCTCTCCTATCTTTAGGAACCGCCATAACTTACCTTGTCCTAAGACCATTCTAAGGCTGCAAAATCATGATTTTTTGGGATATTGGGACATTTGTGAAGCTTTTTCTTATGACTGGTAGTACAATATTTTTTTTACAGTTCCAACATTTCCGACAAACCTCAAATGACTAATCCGGGAGGGGGGCATAGTCATTTATTCTATCATGTATGTTCATTTTGTTAAAAATTATGGACCCCGACCCCCCCCCCCCCCTTCCCCGTTGCGACATGCCTGCCTGGGAGCTGATAAAATCAGCAGAAATATTATTATATTTTGCAAATCCCGTCACTGTTTGACGAATGAAAATTATTCACTTATTCTTAATATCTACAATGTACACAACGTAAGTTATACCCATTTTCTTTGGATAACTTATTCAAAGTTCATTGGCTTAAAAGTAAATTTACATGCATTGGTTCATATAAGCCATGCGTGATCATTCTTAATTTTTAATTACTACATTCTGGAAAAATAAACTTTGAAAATTCGTTATGTTAAATAAAGTGTATTAGGGTAGGCTGATCTAGAGTCGGACATGATCTAGATTCGGACAACTTAGAGCTAATTTGAATAAATTTGGGTCATTAAATGCATCCTCAACTTGGATCGACTTAATAAACACATATCAAACTTTTGAGAGATATCTTTCTTTCTTTGATGACGATATCACTGTCTTACGCTTGACCTTCAAAAGTACAGAACACCGGGAAATTCGAAGATCCGCCAGGTAATATTTTGATTGATAGAAGATATTAAACTTTGCACAACGGGTAAAGATAATCAATTTAAATGGTTTTGATGCAAAAATATCATACATTTAGTATTTTGAAATCAGAGTATTTACGATTTTTTCTAAAATATTTTATTTTGTTTTGATAAGTTCAAGTTCAGAGTAAAATTCAGTAACATGATGCAAAGTCGGACTCTGTCCGACTTCATATCAACTTATAAGATTACAAGGAAAAATTGTTTGGAGAATATGAAGATATTTTGCCTATGTTTCACTCGTTTTACATAGAAAATTTATTAAAGATTGAATTCTTTTAAAAAAAGAATTAAACATTTACATGTATAAAGAAAAAGACGTAAAGACACTGATTAATATCTATTGGTGGAAAGTGAAAAGTTGAAATGCATACTAATTTGTATTGACTGAAAATAATTCACATGAAGCCTAAATTCTAAAATTTCAGAGTTATGAAAAACGTTATCATAAGAAATATTTTTGCTGTTGGCATGCATCACTGGGGGCCTCGAGAAATTACTGTAAATGAGTACCCAATTACCCGAAGGACGAATGCGCTCTGGCCATTTACGCAGATTCCGAGTGTAGAAGAGTGACCTACTTCAGACGGGAAGACAGCGCCGTCCTTTACACGCTCTTCAAAGAACACCTCATGGAATGTCCATGTTATGTGAAAGCCAAACACCCAGTGTCAAAATTTTCCATCCAAAAAGGACCAATGCAAAGCATTTCAATAGGATTTATATGTTGCGATGCAAAAGTTGAAATTATTAGAAAAATGACAACAAAATTTGAAAACGAGAATTTACTAAGCAGTTCATCCATATATATATTGAAATCATTGTTTTCATCATATTCTCCAAACAATTTTTGTATAAGACAGCACTGTCTATGTGTTTCTTGATATATTACAACTTATTTCTATTGCAGAATAAAGGGAAATTTATTGTGTTTCTACGTGTAACTTTAAATTCTATGAAAAGCGCGTGTTAATGTATAACATGTAATGATAAGATTATCAAATGTTAATTTACACTCAAAGACTGCACACATGTTTTTTTAAAGAATTATTTGCTTGTAAGCCAATTCTAAAAAGAGAAATAAATTGATTGCTGGGGGTGTCGTTGTTTGATTTCTAACTAAGTTGCCATTGGTCACTGATATATTTAAGTAAATGTAAATTTTTAGAAATGTATACGTTAAAATTACTGTTTTTAGGCCTAATATGGTAACTAACTACACGTACCCGTTCCTAAGTTACCGTCGAGCTACATCTTGAGACGTGTCCTAAGTTGATCTGAGGATGTTTTTAACTTTTTTTCCTAAGTCATATCTTACGATCTTAGGAAAGTTTTGTGAACATGCCTGCTGAAGATATAGATATCGAGACAATTGAGAGGTTTTTTTTGGACTATTTTTTGTTTGGTTGTTTTTTTTTTATGTTGTTTGTGTGTGTGTGTGTGGGGGGGGGGGGAGGGGGGGGGTGCAGGTGAGGCGGGAGGCAAAGGGGGGTTAAAAAAAAATTCAACGTGGTAAAAATGAATTGTTAATCAATGTGGCTATTAAACTAATGGTGCTAGGACAATTGTGTTTTTGGGACTGCATTGTCCAATTTTTCTCGATACATGCACAATTAAATCATTTCGATTGAATATATTTTGTAATAATAATATAATAGAAAAATAATTAAATACATTTATCACCTTGGCTTGCCAGGTAATGTCGAAATGCATACCAGGAAAAATATTGTTTCAGGCCAAAAAAATTACAATGCACAAATAAGGTGTAAATATTTCTTTTTCTGAGATGAAAGTTAATGTTGATTCTTATTTGTTGAACACCGTTTAAAGGGCTCCTTAGAAACGACGTGACAAAACGCGCAGCCGCGTGTGTAGATGACATTGCTCTGATTGGCTAAGAGACTTTGAATAAAATAAGAAAATAATTACGTTTTCAGATTAAAGATTACGATAAAGACTCATGTTACACCTCAAATTGTTTATTGGTTTAAATTTGATACAATAATAGAGTAAAGGAATGCCTTTATAATGCATGTTTGTACCCAGGGGATCTCTCCGGTTATTTTTACATTAATTCCCATTAAAACTTGTTTACCCTAATATCATATCCCGTGCAAACATACCGGGTATAATGCGTCGTTAAACTTGCCATAATGATGATCAGGAACTATGGCGACAGACCATGTCATTGCAGTATCTTATTTGGTCGATAAAAATAGTGAAACAAACTCTGTGCTGTGTTTGAATCTATTGAAATTTACTTCGCAGTAAAAAAAAAAACCCTCAGATAAAAAAAAACCACACCCATGGCTGGTATCACGTAATTATTATTAGAGAAATGTAGTCAGATATTTGTTATGATAATTTTTGACGTTGTTTGTCCATTCCATTGGAATTTTAATGATTACTAGACATTGCATATCGGACATTTACAAAATAGATACATCGACACACCGTATTATTGACATTTACTTAACAAAGCTATAAGCCTACAATAATGCTATTCATTTCACTACACTCTCCGTAGTTTGAGTAATCTAACTGTGTCTCGGTAAAGGCCCTCGCCACAGTTGAATGCCTTCCATATACCCGTAATGTAGCAGGAAATTGCAGATTCGCTCCGGAACGATTTTGGAGAAAATCAATGAAGTTGCCTAGAAAATAACAACCAAATTCATCATAATAAACCTTTTTTAGACTGTAAAATTAAATACCTTTCATTTAAAAATTTATATCCATATAATGGAAGAATTCAACACATTTTCACCAACGTACATGTATTTTATTTCCTACAGAGACAATACACGGAAACATTCTATCGTAAAGCTGGGTCTGTAGGACATTATTCATTTTTACGATAAAACATATTCTATCTTCACTCTCCTTAGAAATATAATGTGAATTTTTTTGCATGTAATCAAATACTTTTTGTCATCACGAAGACAAAAGTAAGTACTTATTTGAAATGTATATTTGTTATTTTATACTTTCTCTCATAAGAAATTATTAATATATATGAACAGAATATAAAGCAAATTTCCAATGAAAATTTACCCGTATTTGTATTCTGTTCTGAGTTATGATATTGTGGAAACATGAACTAAAGATCCCGTTAGCGTGAAAGTATTGTAAAATGCAAAAAATACAGATGATTTCCGGGATGTTTTGAGGAATTTTTGTTGATTATTATAAGCGAAGCTTAACTGAGAAAATAGGGGTCAAATGCTGGTATGGGTCTCGAGGGATGTCACTAAGTGTCACTAAGTGCCATCACTAAAACCTTGAGTCAATGACCACCGTCTCAAATAGGTTCCGTCAGCAAGTCACATGTCACACCTCCTCGCCATAGTGACCCTGGGAATGCCTCGGCAGCTGAGTGACAGTGGCGAAAGGCGAGCCTCCGGCGCCTTTAAATAACCGGAACCAATGACTAAGGAAAGGAAAACCCTAACAGAAAACCACCGGCCCTCCGGGTCCAGGGGGTTGGGCGTGGGGTTAGCAACTCCACCTCATAAAAAAACCAGAGTGCTACAGAAACCGCAACAACACCACATCAAGAGCGAGACCTAGATCCGGAAGATGGCTTGCAAGATGAGCTCATGACGTGTGCAGGTGAAAGCCATCAGAGAGTCAGTGCACCGACAAATCTTCTGTCGATTAAGGCCAACACCAGGATAGGGACCTGGAACATCAGAACCCTATACGAGGTCGGAAAAGCTGCCCAAGTAGCAAAGGAAATGACAAGGTACAACATCAAGGTACTTGGCCTAAGCGAAGTTAGATGGAATGAAAGAGGACAAGTTCGCTTAGAATCAGGAGAAACCATCATATACTCTGGACATGAGGACCAGGATCATGCACACACTCAAGGGGTTGCCCTTATGTTGTCACCAGAAGCAACAAAAGAGAAGATTGCATGGGAACCAGTGTCGCCAAGACTCATGTCAGACAGGTTCAACTCAAAGGGAAGGAAGATCACAATCATTCAGTGTTATGCCCCAATAAATGCATCAGAGGAGCAGGAGAAGGACGAATTTTACGCTGCATTACAGTCAATGATAGACCACATGGACCATGCACCTCGCAGAGATATAAAAGTTGTGATGGGAGATCTGAATGCCAAGGTTGGAGAGGACAACACGAACAAAGAACTCATCATGGGAAAGCACAGCATTGGTAACATTAATGAAAATGGAGAACTTTTTACAGACTTCTGCAATTTCAATGACCTTGTCATAGGAGGCACCATCTTTCCACACAAGAGGATACATAAAACAACCTGGTCTTCTCCAGATGGAAAGACAGAAAATCAAATAGACCATATTACCATCATGCGAAAATGGAGAAGTTTGCTAGATGTTAGGACAAGACGAGGAGCAGATGCAGCCTCAGATCACCAACTTGTTACAGCTAGGCTTAGAATGAAACTCAGAGCATTTAAAGATAAATCAAAAACACTTCACTACAAATTTAATGTCCACCTTCTTAAAATCAAAGAAAAAAGTGACGAGTTTAACATCGCAATAAGCAACAAGTTCGATGCGCTAGAGGGATTGACAGTAACAACTATAGAAGACCATTTGGTTAAGCTCCAAGACACCTGGAAAACTGCATGCAGTGAAGTTTTAGGAAAGAGAAAGAGGGAGCACAAAGATTGGATGACAGCAGAAACATGGGAAATAGTTAAAATAAGGAAAGAGTTGAAGCAGAAAATTAACCAGTGTAAGGATGCTCAACAAAAAAAGGGACTGAAAAAAGAATATAGGAAAGCCAATAAACAAGTAAAAAAGAATGCTAGAAAAGACAGGAGACAGTTTGTCCATGACATGACTGAAGAGACAGAGACATCAGCCAGGCAGAACAACATGAAAAGGCTGTATGAAATAAGCAGAACGCTGTCAGGAAAGAATGTGAACACTAACACCCCAGTGAGAGACAAACAGGGAAAGATTATCAGTAGTGATATAGGACAAAGAGCTAGATGGGTAGAGCACTTCAAGGAAAACACTGTGCCGGATTATTATGCCAGTGCCAAGGTGGCATTTTTGCACCCGCTTAAGATGCAGTTTAGGAAAAATCCATGTATACCAAATGATAGACCTTTGTCTAGAGAGTATAAAACCACTTTTGTTTTTAGTGTGTTTCACCTGACAGGTAAGATATTTACCTTTAAAAATTAATATCCCATCGGAAAATGATAATTCCCATAGGAGAATTGACTCTCCTACAGGAAATATTGACAATCCTATAGGATTTTTAAAAAGTCCTGTAGGAATTATATTTCCTATAGGAGAATGGTAATTCCTGTAGGAATTTGATTCAGACATGTAGTTTTCCTATAGGATATTAAGTTTTCCTATCGGATTTTATCAAATCCTATCGGAATTGAAATTCCTATAGGAAGTTCTTGTATTCCGAAAGGAAATTTCAAATTACCTATAGGAATATTGATTTTCCTATGGGAAAAATTATTTTCCAATAGAAAAAATTATTTTCCTATAGGAATTTATTTTTGAAAGGTAAATATCTTACCTGACAGGTGCGATACACTGATAACAAAGGTGGTTGTTAACTCTTTAAGCAATGGTCTATCATATGGCATATTTGAATTTTTTGATATATGCAGCTTAAGCGGGTGCAAAAATGTCATCTTGGCACTGGCATAATTATCCGGCACAGTGTTGGAAGTTCTAAATCGGTCACCACCACCCAGTACTGCAAGCATACCAACAATAAAGAATGAACTTCAAATCATTACTGGACCCCCATCTAGAGTAGAAATTACCAAGGCAATTAAAACACTGAAAAAAACGGAAAAGCAGCTGGTCCAGATGGCATTCCCCTAGAGGCTCTTAAATCTACCCCAACAAAGTCTGCAGAGATGTTACAACCTCTACTACAAAAGATATGGGAAGAAGAAAAAGTTCTAGATGCTTGGAAAACAGGATACCTAGTTAAACTACCAAAGAAAGGTGACCTGTCGCAATGTGGAAATTGGCGAGGTATCATGCTTTTATCCATTGTCAGCAAAGTTTTAACAAGAGTTATCTTGGAAAGAATGAAAGAAGCATTGAACAAGGAACTAAGACGAGAGCAAGCAGGGTTTCGCCAGAACAGATCATGCACAGACCACATTGCCACCCTTCGAATCATCATAGAGCAGTCTATTGAGTGGCAGTCTTCGCTATATTCAACATTTGTGGACTTTGAAAAAGCTTTTGACAGTGTGGATAGGTCAACCATCTGGACGCTAATGAAACATTATGGAATACCACCGAAGTTCATTAGCATCATTAGAAACCTTTACGACGATGCCACATGTCACATAATCCACAATGGAAAACTCACACATCCATTTAAAGTAGAAACAGGAGTAAGGCAGGGCTGCATTCTTTCACCAACAATATTTTTAATTGTAATTGACTGGATCATGAAGAAAACAACGCAAGGCAACAAGACTGGAATCCAGTGAACCTTCACCAAACATCTCGAGGACCTGGATTTTGCAGATGACATTGACCTGCTATCCCACAAACGACAACATGTACAGGAGAAATTGTCACGCCTTGCAGCAGAAGCAGAAAAGACTGGTCTAAAAATAACATTAAAAAGACAGAGGTGATGAGAATGAACAACAAACAGAATACACCAATCCAATTAAATGGAGAAAACATCAGAGAAACCGACAAATTTACATATCTTGGGAGCATTGTCAGCAAGGACGGGGTCGCTGACAGCGATGTTAAAAGTCGTACCAACAAGGCAAGGTATGCATTCAACACCCTACGTCAAATTTGGAATTCAAAAGCACTCTCCATCAACACCAACACAAGAATCTTTAATACAAATGTAAAATCAGTCCTGTTGCATAGCTCGGAGACCTGGAAGGTAACGAAAACGATCAATAAAAGTCCAGTCTTTTGTCAACAAATGTCTCCGCCATATTCTTAACATCAGATGGCCAGACACCATATCAAACGCAAGCCTATGGGAAAAGACCAAACAAGATCCCATCCACATTGAAATAAAGAGGAGGAAATGGGGATGTATAGGCCACACTCTACGTAAATCCCCAGAAAACAACACAAGACAGGCACTGGATTGGAACCCACAGGGAAAGAGGAAGGTGGGGAGACCTAGGCAAACCTGGGGAAGATCAGTAGAGTCAGAGACAAAAGAGGCAGGATTCACCTGGGCCCAGTTAAAGAAAGTCGCCCAAAACAGAGTCCGCTGGCGAGGAGTGGTTGCGGCCCTATGCTCCCCAAGGAGCTAACAATAAGTGAAGTAAGTGAACTGGGAAAAAATAAAAACAAATTGGTAATCTTCGAATACCAATGACGTTTAGAATATATAAAACAAAAGAGAGTATTCTTCCGATTTATCGGTATTAAAGACCAAAAATTCGAGTATTATTTTAATATAGTAGTATAGATGCAAAACTACATGCACTGTTTACGTGATGAAAAAGGTATGAAGCAAATGCACGAGGATTTGATGAATAAATGAATGATCTGTTAATTTTTCATTTTTGATATTTTTGTCACATTACGTATTTTAAAAGTTAAAACTTGAAATTTTTGCACAAAGGAGAATAGTCCGAGTCGTGGGGCTTGTATTTATCTATGATATTTATTTATGAGTCATTTTAAAAAAAATTCTTCATAATCTGTCGATACATCTTGTAAAACTCCAATAAAATAAATTTCACGATGTTGATACATCGTGTAAAACTCAATATATATATATATATATATATATATATATATATATATATATATATATATATATATATATATATATATATATATATATATATATATATATATATATCGGGTATAATAAATCAATATTTTGTTCATTGATCGGGATATCATGCAGTTCGTGCACATTAGTCAGAAAAATGAAGAATAAAATACTGAGAATAAAATAGCCCCTATTCATCAAGTGTTCATTGCATCAAACCTGTTTATGTAACTGTACCGGTATGTGCGTTTGATACCTGTGCACAATACCTCTGGAGCTTTCCAAATACAGGTAACTTCAAGGCCTCGGTAAGCAAGGTCACACTGCGACGCCAACTTATTGGTTAAAACTGTGTATATTGTCATTACTTTTAAAATAAATGTTAAATATTCGTTAAATCATGCCCATTTCTGTCCAATTATCGGTTACTCCTATAACACATCATTAACGCAACTAATAAATACACTTTTACATTCATGTATATCAAATTTGATCTTCAATCTTTTTGATGCCGGTACCATGCGCGCTAGTATATGCTTATAAAGGAACAATGCCTCACTGTAAACGTTAAATTCTGTTATGTGGCAATTTACTAGAATGTAAGATTATATGCAGTAGAGATATTTAGGGAAAGTGGTCTTGTAAAAAGATATAAGATACTGGATTTGCCTAAACAGGTTTGGCTCTACCGCTCCCAAACATTGTCTATCAAATCATAAATGCACAATTACAACAACTTTATGACACGAATTTGTCAATTATCTTCATTGTTGCTTGGCACACAAGTTTTATTTTATCTTTTAATGCGTTTATTGCACATTTTAGACTCATAAAAGAGGAGGTGGGTAATAGTTACCAAGCAGGGTAGTATTGACCTGGAGTAGACGGTCTAAACAGTTTTTACTTTTATAAATTTATACAATATCATATCGAAACGTGGCTTCCGAGGTAAAATAACCTTTATTCAATGTTAGACCTGCTTCATTGTTGAGTGCAGGAAAACAACAGTGTGTTTGGTGTATAACTCAGAACTTTCAAAATCAACGTTTCAACACAATACAATGTACATAGCATCCACATCTTAAGTTATGAATATACTTTACGATACACTGTAAAACTCAGAGAGAGTTTGCAAGTTTGTTCTGGAGTTTAAGTAACCTTTATTGTCTGTATTCATTAAAAACTTGTATTTTTGCCTATCAATTGTCAATTGACAAATATTGATTATCAAGAATACTTTTTTGGTAAAGAAAATTTATTATTATACTTCGTTCCAACTTATCAGACGCAACTGGCCCCATGAAAAAAAAGAACGCTGACAAATTTCAGTGGTTTCTCTACGAATACGTCTCAATTTTAGCTCTTATCCTCGCGTCACCAGCTTTGAAATACAAGAAACATCTTGCAGTTAACAAGTACCTGTCCGTCCTTCCTCTGTCACCGGCTTTGAAAGATACACCATACGCTCAGAACTTCTGTTCCTGGCTCTGGAAGACAATCGTTGAACAGTGACATTTCTGGACGATTCACTACATACCAATTATTCTTTTGTCATTACTGAAAGTGCAGGAATTAACATTTTAGGAATCTTGGACTTCTTAAAGAATTGAAACAACGTTTTATCAAACATATTCAATAATACCAATCCATATTTTAGAAAAGTTGACAACAATGTTCTTCAGAGACTTTTGCTTCTGAAATAATTCACATTGATATGGGTGTAAGTTGGATGTTTTATTATATATATTCTTGAAATCCAAAGAGGTTTGATTTATACTCCGGCCCTCCGGTTTGTCTATAAACGGCAAAGGTGCTAAAAATTCTTATATACAGATAACGTACATCATAATTCTCAATAAGTTTCAGAAAGTACATGTATTTATATACTTATCAAGAGATATTTTGATACTGTTAAAAAAGAAATTCATTCAAACAGAGATTTATTTAGACTGTTTGGAACATGTATAGATAAGGACTTCAAAGTATTATTAAAAGTCTTCCCACAGTCAGAAATTCCCATTTTGAGTTGCTAAACAAGTTTAAAGATGAATTCTACAGTGCGGAAAATAATAAAGATTTTAGATCTACAAATGTCAGTTGTAGTTCCCTTCTGAGAATACAACGATAATTCTTGCATTTTTATGGAGTTTTCAATATCAGGTATTTAAGGTTATTATCAAAACAGGATCCACATATACATATTTATTTCTCCCCACCTAAGAAACATTTAATAAAATCAAATTATATATCTATCTAAAAAAAACCCAAAGAAAATGCCCATAAACAGGTATAAATGATATGCAACTTGTTTTAGCATGCAATTTGGGGTATTTTGTAAAAAAAAAAAAAAAATACCGATTGGTTTAAATGATACAGCCAGAATAATGGAACATCGTTAATTTGAGTCTACAGCAGGATCCATCAAATGGATGTGAATTTTTTTCGTATCTAGTTACCATAAATTAACTGGGCCTCAATTTTCTTTCAAATGTCTTGGTAACCAACAAAAAAGGAAGTTTGAGCTTCTATTTTAAAAGTTTTTTTTCGGTTCACCGGTATAATTGCTTTAGATAGTTACTCAAATGAGTGTTATGCAAAACCTTCAACTTTGGATGATACGCTGCGAGACACGACGGGAACATTGAGATTCTTATCGCATCAATATTTAAAGCCACAACTGCTCTCAAACGAAATCAACCGCAAGTTGCTAAAAAAATAGAGGCTTATAAGATTAGATTGAACATGCCATTTTCCCTGTGAATGACAAATTTTTATTGAATAATACAGAGTTAGAAATTTATTTCATCCTTTAGACTCAATTACTCAATTGATCGTACGAGTATGGAGACAACAAAGGTTATAAAGAAACCTATCCGACAGGTATTTTGTAAAATGTTATTAAATTTTCATTACTCAAGATAAGTTGCCTTATACTTGGTAATTGCCAAGATTGTTGTCAAACTTAATGCACGCTTTACAAGGATGAAATAGTCATTGCTATATATAGCCATGAAGGATTGGTACTTTGTTGATCAGTGCTTCTGGAAAATGAAAAAGGGAAACATCATTCAGAATGAACCATTGACGATTCTCAATGAACTTTTATGATATCCACAACATTCTGGGCAACAATGAAACGAAAATTCTGATACATTTTGAAAAAAAGATTTTTTGCCGATTTATACCTGAAATTTGATGTTTATATCCCATGAGGGATTCCTTGAAGATTTATAAGATAGACGTTCTTTGGGAAATTGTTGCTTGTTTGTTGTTTGAAAATTGGTCTTCTGTTTTGAGTAAGATAATTGTAAAAAAAAGAAATACATTTGTCATACATTGTGTATGAATAAGTATCCAGTGATGTCATAAACAAAACTTTAATGTGGGCGCATAGGTAAGTTTTGAAAAGCTAAAAACATATTTATTGATATTGTTCAAATGTCCGCAGATCAGGAAGAATAAACAAATCATTTTAATATTTGTGTACAATAGTGTCAGCCATTTTGATATAAATAGAACGCATAATTAGGTTTCAGAAATAATAAACATGTATCAACAGCAGTAAAGTGTAAAACTCGATCAATTCAGCAAGTTCTGACTTACTTAAAAACTTTAATAAGTTATACTCATATATGCATAATTGACTGCACGTAATTATTTCACAATCAATATATTGAATTATATCAGTATCAGTAACATGGCTTAATAGTTAAACGCTTAATAAACAGAATTTTAAAAAATTTATCCTCTGGTCAATATTTGATACCGTTGAATCGGTTCCGGATGAACTCGAGCTTTGATGCCTTGAATTCTAGTATCTGGTTAGTGCGGTTCATCTTATTTAGATAAAGAGATATCTATATAAAGAGATAGATGCCAGTCTTTAGTTACAGATACTAACTGGAAATACAATACGAAAAATTTCCTACATGATGATTGGTGCTGAGAGATCAAACATAGCGAGACACGGCCGTGTTCGTTCTGTACCATCAGCAGGGTACGGAAGGGCATTAAAAGTAAAGGGTCACGATTTAATCTGAAAACTTAAAAATCATGCCTTTCAGTTTTTTTTTTTTAAAAAAAAATCCAGAACATTGCTTTACATTCGATAAGCTTGGTTTTGAAAGTTTTTATTCACAGATTTACTGAGCATAGTTTAAATTAAACAATATACAATGTAAAGCAAATTTGCAAGATACAATGGATTCGATTTCTTGTAAGTCGTTTATTATATAATACGTGAGTTGATAATGAAATAATAGAAAACTTACATTTCTAAGCCTATAATGAAATTTAATGTTTTTAAGGAATAAGAAATCATTCTTTGTGTATTATGAGGTGATGATATACGGTCTAGAGTGATCAAATCCAACGAGGCCTGAAGGTCTTTATGGTAGATTTGATCGCGCCCGACCGTATTTGATCATTTCATAATACTCAAAGAATGATGCATCATAACATTGAGTTGTGTTTTTTCAGACAAAAACACTGAAAAATGTATATATTTTACAATAATAGCTTGTTCGGGGTACTTTTGTAAAAATGATATGAAGGGATCCTGTGTTCAGACAGAACCATAATTCAGATCTTTGTAATAAGGTTCCATATACTTTAGTCCTGATTAATGTTGGTGCGGCCAGTCTGTGCTGTTGAGACGGACGAGATGATGAGAACTGCTGCGTGACGGTCACCACAATGTCAGTCCGATCCTGTGGCGAACTGGATAGTTTGCTGTTGTCTTTGTGCCACTCCGAAATTCTTCTTGGTAACAAAAGAAGCGATATTTAATCGCATGGTACATTGTCTGGTGAAATATTTATTATTTAATTACGTTTGACTCCAGTTTTGGCGTTTGGTGGTAGCTATGGCAATATTGATAAATAAACTTCCTGGTTTTGTTAAAGGGGCGCCGTGACATTAAAGGACCTGCCGGGCAGATGGAAGGTATGTGGCCAATAGTTTCAGCTCCTCTTCTATAATTTATTTACCCTGTGAAATTATCTAAAATTGCATCTTATTGTTCATGATGAACAGAAGCGCGTTTATTGTTGCTTATTTGAAATATAAAACTTTCTTCAGTTAATTCAAGAGATTTTGCAAAATTGTCCTTAAGCACTGGCCAAGGGAAGCCGTCAGTTGGCGTCTGTAATTTAACTTATTGTTCACATTATGGTTAAACGCACGCATTTTCAAATATTCATATAAGGACGCACTTCTTCAACAAAGGGTTTCAGGTCTAATATCGGGAGGATTAAACAATAAAGTTTTATAGTTCATAACGAATATGATTTAACATAGATTGTTAGGCTTAATTAATCAAATAATTTCAAATTTTCAATAGTATACAGTTTATGTTTCAATTTAAAAGGTTTTATTTTCAATCAACTCAAAACGGTTGACCTTGCAATGGCTACTTATGTATATAGATACGGAATGTATTTATAAACGTAATAAGGAATCATTCTTTGAGTATTATCAGGTGAACACTTTTGTCGGGGCGTGATCAAATCCAATAAAGTCCGAAGGGCTTTATGATAGATATGATCACGCCCCGATAGAAATTATCACCTCATAATATTCAAAGAATGATTTCTTATTACTTATATTTATATAATTTTAAGCAATTGTACGATTAAATATTCAAATATAAATAAGCAAACCCTGCTGACGCTTTAATAACACGTCATTTGATGTTATGGGTTATAAAGTACAAAATCGATATGTTGTGTTATCACAGGCACAGACACTGGAAAATGTAAATATAAAAAATTAATTATTAAGATACTTTGTCCAGCATCGCCCATTTGTCATTTGGAGAATATTTTATGCAGATCGTTTTCATTGATTCTCATCCTCAAAACACATTTCTATTATTTTAGGCTCAAAGTGTTCATAATTCATAACATGAATTACAAAAGCTGCTTAATGTTATTCACAAAATACATTATACATTGTACGTTATCGAGCGGGGTGCAAATTTGTGAATCAATGAACTGAATTATTCATTTATTGTTAGAAAACTTTGAAATTTTTCAATATGGATTATCTTCATTTTTTAAAAACTATAAAAAGCCTGTTTAATTAACTAATGTTTTATTTTGCATCTCAATTTTTGTATTGGATTTCATTTCAAGATTGTTCGTGCTGTATACAAGTATATGTCATGTTTGTGTATTACGTAGAATTACACTTAACATTTGTGCTCATCTGTAGGTGTAAAAAAAAAAAATATTGATGATAGTAAAATAAGATGTCCATAATTTTTCTCTTTTGTGTAATTGCTCAAAATAATGCAAAATGTAAAGTACTACCGATATAGAAAAGTACACTAATGCTATATAAAGGCCCTGTCACACCAAGCTGCGTCCCTACGGCGTGTTCACGGCGTTTTAAAATTCATGGAATCGCCGTAGGATCGCAAGGAAAATTCAGAAAAAATGTACAGTTTTATTTAAAAATTTTACAAGTGGAGATGTCACGGCGTCCTGACGGCGACCGAGGCGTTCTTACGGAGCTCCCACGGCGTGTAACTGCGTTTCCACGGAGTTGTACTTGGCGATTAACTGCGCTCTCGCTGAGTGTCCGCCGAGCGCTCATGACGTGCTAGGAGTTTTTTACCGCGCGTCCACGGCGTGCTCTGCGCGCTGACTGCGTTCACGAGACGTTCTTTACTTCTTGGTAGGTTAATATTAATGTGGACAATTGTATGGGAAACAAACAAAAAATTTTAACTAGTAAATAAATGATTAAAAAATTGTTTTGGTGTTATGAAAAGGTACATTGTAATTGAAACATAATTACTTCTAACCAATTTTGTGAAGGACTAGGACAAAACTCTGAGTAGTCAGGTTTACAAAAAAGATCCGTTATTAGTTGTTAGAAAATATAGAAAAGATGTGAAACATCAGAACCAAATGGCATGAATTACAGCTTCGTTCATTAATAGGTCTTGGAATATTAGCAAATGCTACTTTTTACAAGTTCATCTTCATCCAGTTTGATAATTATGACTTCGCTTGCTATTGTACAACAGCGACTGTTCGAGTTTTCGTGGTCTTGATGACAACGCACTAGAAACGCCATGGGAACGCGGTATAAACGCTGAAGAAACGTCACGAGAGCGCGATGAACGCAGCAACAGATCTTTGGGGTCGCTGTGTAAACGCAGTCAAATGAAAAACAACTTGTTCAAACGCTGTGGGTGCGCAGTGAGAGCGCGATAGAGACGCAGTGAGATCCCAATGGACTCCGTGAGGTCTCCGTACAAGCGCTATTGACGTATCACTGCGTCTACACTGTGCTTAGCTGCGTTCCTTGAGCGCGCCGACGGAGCTCTCGTGGCGCTGTTGGAGATCTTACGGCGCTGTCACGGCGACCTCACTACGCTTCTACGGCGTGTTTATCAGAATGCAGAGCCACAGCGCGTACTTTGTGCATGTTCGTGCATGTGCATGTGCGCGCCGTCGCATGGCGTTCTAAAATGTTCATGGCGATCCCACCGCAACGGACGAAGATGCCGTTGCATTGTTACAGCGCTGTAGAAGACTCTACTGCGTTTACCTTGGCGTTTGACATTATTTAAGGACGCAGCGGGATCGCCGTGAAGACGCAGCTCCGGTGTGACAGGGGTTTAAGATAACGTTTGTCAAAATTTATCCGAAATACCTAGCGTTGCAACATGTTTCTATTAAAGGTTCGTTCACAGTCCAAAACAAAGGACAGGTGTATTATATTCCGGGATTCCAAAATTTGAAATCTTTAATGAAATATTCATCAGTCTTAATTACACTTAAGACATATAATCTTAACCTAATTAAGACGTAAAAAAGAGATAAGACGGAAAATGAGAACAGGTGCCCGTTTGGTCGAGGTATTTAAATATTTGATGGGAATCTCTAAGTGATACATTAGGATATGTGCATTTTTATTACCAATTTCAAATACAACGAGATTTAAATTATAATATAGTACATGTATTTTAAAAAATAGTTCGACTTTATCCGACTTTTTAATTAGCTATTAACCGCTATCTAATTAGACCAGTTGTTATAAATCTGGTGTATACGCACTAACGTTTTTTAAAGTTATCAACAAATCAACAAAACTATAGGATGCCCCGTTTATCTTGTTCATTTATCCTGAATATCCCCAAAGGTACGTTATATAACCTATAATTACATGCTTATGTTAGATTTCAAGTGAATGTTTAAAGTCATTAGACAATGAATAATTAACATATTGGTTTAGTTATCATCTAATTGCATTGTTCGCGGTTTAACGCAACAAATACCAGGGAAGTTTTTATGGTGAAAAGAATGCATGATAAAATACATGTACGGATTAAAAATCGTTGGTGTAGTCATGCACATTTTAGGTATAATTAAGATTTTTTTCTTACAGATCGGAAGATGAAGCTGCGAACTTTAGTTGTCATGTCCCTGGTTTTCTTCAGCTTTTTCGGTAATTATTGAAGTTTCAAAAATTATTCAATTAATGTTGTTTCTCATGAAACAGCCAAGTTTTACTGAACATTGTTTTAACAGAACCGACAAAGTCTTCGACAACAACAGAAACAACTCAAGAAACAACAACGTCAGAAATGACAACAGGAAATACCATGACAACAACAGATCAAACAGAAACAACAACAACAGGAAATACCATGACAACAACAGATCAAACAGAAACAACAACATCAGGAAATAACATGACAACAACGGATCAAACAGAAACACCAACAACAACAGGATATACCATGACTACAGGGAATGGAACAGAAACAACAACAGAAAACAACATGACAACAACAGATCAAACAACAATAGTATATACTTCGACAACAGCAGGTCTATCAGAAACAACAACACCAGTATATACCATGTCAACAGCAGATCAAACAGAAACCACAACAACAAGAGTTGCCATGACAACAACGGGTCAAACAGAAACAACAACAGAAAACAACATGACAACAACAGATCAAACAACAATAGTATATACTTCGACAACAGCAGGTCTATCAGAAACAACAACACCAGTACATACCATGTCAACAGCAGATCAAACAGAAACCACAACAACAGGAGTTGCCATGACAACAACGGGTCAAACAGAAACAACAACAGAAAACAACATGACAACAACAGATCAAACAGCAACAACACAAGTATATACTACGACAACAGCGGGTCAAACAGATACAACAACATCAGTCATGAGTAGTACTTCAGATGCAACAACAACTATGTTAACGACAACAACGAGTAATGCGGGGATAACATCACAGGGTGCGATGTCGAGTTCTGCTTCCACGGATGTTTTGTCTACAACAACCAATACACAAACACCTACATTAGTGTCAACGGGGACGTCAGCAACAACAATGAACGAAACCAGTACAGCTGGCGACAACCAGACAACAATATCAACAACCAGCACCGATCCGGGAACGTCTTTTTCCAGTTCCTATCAATCGACAACTAGTCCAACAACAAGTTCCTACCAATCGACGACTAGTCCAGTATCAACGGTCATCACAACATCATCGGACACCAGTACTACAGCGGAAACTGTGACCGTCACAAATTCAACTGCAGCTAGTTCTGGACTTACATCAACTTCTAGTTCTGGACTTACATCAACGTCTGATAGCACAACATCCACGGTACCTGATTCAACAACAACGGACCCGATGTTTAATGATACAACCAGCTCGGCATCTATGACGTCATCACAATCACCTGAAACAACATCTTCCGGTATGAGATTTCAATTCAATTTCAATATCATTATGTGTTAATAGTTTTGGTCTTTTTAAGACTATATAAACTTCTTTAGGTGCACTAAGATATATAAAAATATCATTAAAATTTTAAAGTCAAAATAGTTTATAGCCAAAAATAATGAGTAATTTGTTAAACAACCAGCCTCCTAAATAAACAAATATTTCACAATCAAATTTCCACATATTTGTTTATTATTACTGTCTTCTTGTTTGTTTAAAGTCGGCATCCCCAGTAACGTGGCTGTTTCCCCGGAAGTGGTGGCTGTTTTGGGTATGTCTGATGATGGTTCCCGCCACGAGCCGCACATGGTGTGTGTGTTCCCTGAGCCCGGAAGTAACCTGTACTTCCTGATTAAGTGGTTCATTAACGACACTCTTCTGACCACGACGTCCTACGGCGCAGTCCTCCACCCTAATATTAACACCACAGCGGCGCTACGACCACACCACTGGTCCAGCAGCTACAGTCTGAACATGAATGTAGGTCATTGTTATAACATTTATCAAATAATACACCCCGTTAATCATTCAGGTAACCAGTTGTTTCCTTATAAAGGGTTTATATCAGAGGAATTAATATACAGGACTCAAGGTGATGGTAAATTATTTGATAAACGGTTAAAATTGTATCAATGATTTAGTCTCAATTTTTTGATACGAATAATTTGAAACGGTGTGTTTAATTTAGAAGATTTATTCAGTCTTTATTTTTGTAATACAGGTGAAATGCAGTGTAAGCGCCCAGTATCTCGTTGATAGTGGCCCAAGCCCCGCATCTACAAGTCCGCCCTTCCTCGCAGGAGTAACGGTAAAATCTTAACCATGATATATCTTCTTAATCTTGGTGCAATGTTTTCAAAGAATGACTATAATTTCGTTGTTGTATTTTAGGTTAGCAATACCTTTCTATCGATCGATGAGGGAGAATCTACGGCAATAACTTTGACGAGCTCTCTTCCGGTTGGTTGTTCTGCTTCTCTCACAGACGCTCAAAAGGAGGCTCAGTGTAAAGCTGATTTGCATATAATCACCAGTGAATGGAGCTGGTGTTGGAATGGCGTAAAGTACCTGGGCGTGGCTTTCCCTGACAACGGATGTCACGTGACAATTCCCTACAAGTACTGGGACCAGCCAGTTTACCTGAATGTTACCGGGTATGTCGACAGCATGAAGAATTGGTGGGGACGCTACTCCAGGATTAAATTCAAATCTACTACCAACCCCACAGACACATCGAACGCGTGGAACAATGTGAAAGTTACTGATACCGTGTCGGTGAGAGCACGATCCTTGACGAATCTTTCTAATGTTTGAGAAACATATATAGCTAAAGAAAAACAAAAACAAAGTCAGCTCTTTCACGAAGCTTTGTTAACTAGTACTTTTGACCCTTCCTAACAAAAAAAATTCAAAGCATCCAGATGGTGCTTTTTATGACAAATGTACAGTTAAGTGAAAAATTATTAAGTAAATATGGCTTGAAACTGCATAATGAAATGCGATGAAATATTATTTAAGAAAATCAGGCATTTACACATGATAACTTAATAACATTAGAACAGCTTTAAGGACGCTAGCATATATTGAAATCGACATGTGATGTTACTTTTTGCAATTGCTCCCTCCAGGTATCCGTTTGGGACAATACTCCCTACAGCTCCACTGGGGGAATCTGTGGAGGCTTCAACGATCCCCACATGGTGACCTTTGACCGGCGGTACTGGGAGAATCAGCGAGTGGGGGAATTCGTCATGTACCAGCACAAAACTAAACCCTTAGCGGTATAATTTTATTATATACATATATTTTTAAAAAAAATATAGTTAAGACCCCAGAAAATGGTCTGGAGTCGATTATTTTAAATTTGTTGTTTAAATATTTTTGTTATTTCTCCCGATTTTGTGCATGGAAAACTAGATTTTTTAACCTTACGTAAATACATACTATTGTTCACCACTGTTTTGTAGGTGCACGCTCTGTATTCCACCTGTTACCCCTGGCGCGCGGCCTGCAACTGTGGGGTGGCCATAAGGTCAGGGAAAAATCTGTACGTGGTTCGAACCTGCATAGAGGTGTCCCTCCAGAGGGTCTCCCTCCTCAGTTATCCTTATGAACGTTATGACGGATGTAGTCAGGAGGACGAAATCACTGTGCAAAAAATGGGCACTAATTACAGGGTAGGTGCACAGAGACGAGACTTTATTATTTTTCCCGAAAGAAACACACTCCCTAACTAAAAAAAAGTTGTAATACCCCAACTTTTGGACTGTTTGTTACAAATTGATTAATATCACATTTAAGGGCACTTAATGATAACACATACATTGGGTATTTACACCATCTAACATTACCGTTAACGTGCCATATATTCTTTCTCACATAATCATGGTATATATATCTGTAACTTAAATATCCAGGTGACGCCATCTTGATATACTGTAATATTTATAGTAATATATGTGTGTAACTACTTTTAAGGTTACGTTACCGAGCGGGACAGAGGTGTCGTTCTCCTTCAATTCGTGGTCCCACTGGATTGACTACATACAGATCGTCGCTTCATCTACTGACCTTCAAAACACAGAGGGCATATGTGGTTACTATGACTACGACCGAAGCAACGACTTCATACCTAAGAACGAGAATACTCACACCAGCGATCAGAAACGTTTTGCCCTGTCCTGGCGGTGAGTGGGTTGAAGCACTATGTGTAGTCAGTTGTTATTATATAAATAGTGCCTGTTTGGGAGGGTAACAGTTGAAATTGACACCCCTCGAAAACCATTGTCAACCGACGCGAAGCGGAGGTTGACAATGGTTTTCGAGGGGTGTCAATTTCAACTGTTATCCTCCCAAACAGGCACTATTTATTTTGTTATACTGAATGTCTTTTTTAAAATTTTTAAGAAAATTTTACTGCTTTTATATAGGAATAACGTGAATTCTACAGCGAACCGTACGCGCATAATTTTCGCGCATGTAACATTTTTTAATGTTACCCGTTGCCAAGTGCGTTGCTAACGCTGAGGGTAATAGTAAATATTATTAACTGCGTCTTAACCAATCAGATTTCAGTATTTAACATGAAAGTATAACAAACAAGTATATGTAACGCTAGTTAATCTTGCTTGATTGGTTTTTCGACAAAGTCTAAAATTTGACAATTTTTGCAGGGTCACCATAGGTTCATCAGACAGCCTTTTCAAGAAAAAACCTGACGTCATCTATGGGTCCTCGTAAGTGAACATTTTGAACTCATAAAATTAGGCTCTTGTATTTAACTACATGTATTTTAAAAATAATTTAATTGAGGTTTTCCTCTGAATATCTTTCTATACAGGTCTGGCGGAAGCTCCCCGCAGAGCCTTCAGAGGTACTGCACGTGCTCCTCCTTCTACCAGTACTACGACCAGTGGTACAACGTTCCTTTTGATCCAAATTATGCAAAGTGCAACCTTGACGCCCCCACAGAGCCGTGCTCCGAGAAGAGCGGGCAGACCGTAAACGCCTGCTCGTCAAGTAGCAGACGACGGAGAAGCACAGCTGAATCCGATGACGTCATCGATGAAATAGAATTCAGTGTTGATCCTGAATTTGATGAGAGTATCGAACTAAATGTAAGATTTTTGTGAATCGCAAATTAAACTGAACGCACAAAGTCTCATGTTGATGATGTGTTTGAATATACATGCACTGTACAACTCAAGATTCTCCAACTACATTTAAAACAGGTTACCGATTGGGTGGCCCCATGGAGTGAAGAAAATGCTACCAGATTTTGCAACGAGTCTTTTACTCAAGACATCGCTGTGTCCACTTGCATCGAGAAAGTGAACACCAGCGTCAGCGAGTACATAGCCAGTTGTGTAGAAGACATCAAGGCATGTACATCAAAATCATTCCATTTTTCTGATACTTAAACTAAGGTTTCTCCCCTATTCATATGTTGTATAAATAAACATTTTATGAATTGAAAATATACCATTCTTTTTGAATTGCAATATTGGTAAAATAGAAGTTTCTCGTTATAATATATATGACGATGGCTCCAATTCGAGAGGTGAGAGATGTCGCATTTTTTGCAGAAGTATTCATAAAATGTCAAAATGACCAATTTGTCATAGAATGTCAAGGTAAACGAAGTCTAGCTTCTCGTTTAATAACCAACAAACGTAAGACTTACTACTTTTATTTCAGGAGGAACATTTTCTCTCAATGTAAATGCTAACGTCCCTCTTTTTCCATTTTCCATTGCTCTTTGAGGTAGTAAATTTATCATTGTAGATGATCGGAAACGCGGACTTTGTGACGGCCACCTTGGATACCTTGAAAAAGGAATGCGTGACTACAGCATCACGTGATTCGTCATTCAGTAACACTACCTCTAACGGCGGAGAAAACATTCTGGATTTGTTAAAATCTCTGGTTTGTCCCAACAACTGTTCTGGTAATGGCGTCTGCGCAAATGGTAATTCTTGAAATCGGAGACATATTTTTTACTAATCAATTGTTTTAAAATCATACACATGTTTATATGAGGGGAAATAACACAACCAGTCTACTATCTACAAATATGGCATTATGTTGGAACTGGTGAATACTAGTAGTTGGTCTATCCTAACAGTTGTTATGGTCATGGCCAATATATTCTTAAGTCGGAGACTTTTATGACAGAAAATAATACATCAGATATTATGATATGAACGTATTTTTTCTTTATAAAATATTCTCTCTCTCTCTCTCTCTCTCTCTCTCTCTCTCTCTCTCTCTCTCTCTCTCTCTCTCTCTCTGTATATATAACGAGTATTATTTCCCGCTGTACAGAGACCTGTTCCTGTAACACTAACTATATGGGTGAGGATTGTTCCAAAGAGCTGTCCCAACCACCGACCAATTTCACGATCCCACAGACTGGAGCCTGTGACACTAGTGCTCGAGCATGTCAAAAAACCAACTTGTATGGGGTCTTTGACAGCGAGACTATCTACGCCAAGTGTACCTATTTCAAGGTGAGGAACTAGGGTCTGGATACAGAAATTTAATTGCATGACTAGTGGGCTAGTACCGGCATTGTTACGCCATTCTCATGGCAATTCAAGTGTCATATTTTACATACATTGTATCTTTAAAAATGCTGTACGTGGTTATTTTTGTAACCTGCACTGCTCTATCGATATATATATGCTTTGTCATTAGATAAGTATCCCACATTCCATCACGGCATCGCAATAATTACCATCATTAAAGCTATACACGCTATAATTTGCGTCAATTTTGAATAAAGGGGAAAATGTTTGTGTTTGATTATTAATAAAAGTTACCTTTATGCTGTTAATTATAATGCTCAATTCGATCACGTAACAAATATATCAAATATTAAACAATAAAAAATATTTATTTTCCTGCCAGGAAAGTAATGCCTCCTCGTGAATATCAATCTATCACGTGATATCGACAGCTAAATTTAGTCTATCATACCACAACTGGTGAAGGGTCAACATCTTCATAATTCTGATAGTTTCACAAAGAAAAGGATATTTTCAGTAAAGCATAAATTTGTCCGATATACGAGTACAAACAAAAGAAAAAAATACAAGCCTGTGAGTAGATATGAATACTTCCTTTAAAAAAATGACGTAGACCTGTGTTTTCCCCTATGTGCTATTTATAGATCCTATAAGTGTTAATGCAGAAGTAAGGGTATCGTGAATGACAAACGTATTTTACTCATTATACATGTATGTATTTCAAATTAACAACTGTTAAGCATATTAAAAATCAAGTTGGATATTTAATTTGGCAAACAATAACGACCACCTAGTTCTCCGCGGACATGCGCAATGAGGTCGGTTTCGCTCTTCCTTCATCAATATTCATGAAAAGGTATATTTTCCTGGCAGGAAAATAAACATTTAAAAATCTATATCTTTGTAACGAGATGGAATTCACCATTGTAATTTACAGATTAAGGATAACTTTTATAAGTAGACAAACACATGCGTTTTCACTGTCATTCAAAATTGACGCAAATTATAGCGTGTATAGCTTTAAATAAGGTACAATCAATTTTTCTCCAGCCTTTTAAATCTTACGTAAAAGTAATGGAAACTCGATTTTCCCCGTGTTAATTTTTTACTTTTTCATGAAACTGATGACTTTATTTTGCCCGCGCGATTTAGCTAACCAGGCATACAGGTACAAGTTTCTAATCAAATTTCTCAAGTTTTCATAATTTTCTCTGGAACTGCTGAAAAAATGCTGATGTTATTTTGCCAAGCCATCGTCATAAGGCATTATTAATTAAAGAAAGCTTTCTAAAACTTATAAGTTCCTTTTCTGTTCCCGTACCATACACCGTATTAGTACTTTTTTTAAAATTTTTTAATATCAATAGATACATTGTCTGTTATTTAGGGAACTCCTAGCGGCAAGGAGAACAGTACTTATTCAGTTCTGGCTGATGTCCTATACAGACATGTCAACCTCATCACAGTCACCATCCCGAGTCCGCCATCTTCGCGCAGGCGCAAACGCTCTGCCAGTGGTGAGGTTCATGGGTGGGAGATCCAGCTGAGTTACGACAACCAAACGTACGGAGATTCTGCCGTCATTCTACTGTTTGACAGCACCAAGACATCATGTGACACGACCACTTTAGTGTGTGTCAGCAAGGTACCCCCTCACTGGAAATGTCAAAGACTTCATTGTATCAGACTATGACCAAAGTCTTGATATCTCTCTCTCTCTCTCTCTCTCTCTCTCTCTCTCTCTCTCTCTCTCTCTCTCTCTCTCTCTCTCTCAGACCTAAGTACAATGTATATAAACATATTTATTTTTTTCTCAGGTAACAGCGGCAGAATCTGAACCGGGTAAGTTGGAATGGTGAATCATCAGAAAATAAGACAACGCACTTCAATATTTTTGTGGTATATTGTAGATGATATAGAAGGGGTAAAATATTGTTCTGTTCATCATTTGAAGAAAGGTGGAGAAAAGTGTATCGTGTAAAGCAATTAAAACATAATTGAGCTTTGACTTTTAAAATTATGATAGTAATGGTATGAATATCAGTATATGGTTCTCTATGATATAGTAAAGATATGTAGGTCTGTATCTCTGGGGGGGGGGGGTGGTTAATGTATATCTGTGTCTGTATTTCTGTGGGATGGTTAATGTATATCTGTGTCTGTATTTCTGTGGGATGGTTAATGTATATCTGTGTCTGTATTTCTGTGGGATGGTTAATGTATATCTGTGTCTGTATTTCTGTGGGATGGTTAATGTATATACGTTAATGTATATCTGTGTCTGTATTTCTGTGGGATGGTTAATGTATATCTGTGTCTGTATTTCTGTGGGATGGTTAATGTATATACGTGTCTGTATTTCTGTGGGATGGTTAATGTATATACGTGTCTGTATTTCTGTGGGATGGTTAATGTATATCTGTGTCTGTATTTCTGTGGGATGGTTAATGTATATCTGTGTCTGTATTTCTGTGGGATGGTTAATGTATATCTGTGTTTGTATTTCTGTGGGATGGTTAATGTATATACGTTAATGTATATCTGTGTCTGTATTTCTGTGGGATGGTTAATGTATATCTGTGTCTGTATTTCTGTGGGATGGTTAATGTATATACGTGTCTGTATTTCTGTGGGATGGTTAATGTATATACGTTAATGTATATCTGTGTCTGTATTTCTGTGGGATGGTTAATGTATATCTGTCTGTATTTCTGTGGGATGGTTAATGTATATACGTGTCTTTTTTTCTGTGGGATGGTTAATGTATATCTGTGTCTGTATTTCTGTGGGATGGTTAATGTATATACGTGTCTGTATTTCTGTGGGATGGTTAATGTATATACGTGTCTGTATTTCTGTGGGATGGTTAATGTATATACGTGTCTGTATTTCTGTGGGATGGTTAATGTATATCTGTGTCTGTATTTCTGTGGGATGGTTAATGTATATACGTGTCTGTATTTCTGTGGGATGGTTAATGTATATACGTTAATGTATATACGTGTCTGTATTTCTGTGGGATGGTTAATGTATATACGTGTCTTTTTTTCTGTGGGATGGTTAATGTATATCTGTGTCTGTATTTCTGTGGGATGGTTAATGTATATACGTGTCTTTTTTTCTGTGGGATGGTTAATGTATATACGTGTCTGTATATCTGTGGGATGGTTAATGTATATACGTGTCTGTATTTCTGTGGGATGGTTAATGTATATACGTGTCTGTATTTCTGTGGGATGGTTAATGTATATACGTGTCTGTATTTCTGTGGGATGGTTAATGTATATACGTGTCTGTATTTCTGTGGGATGGTTAATGTATATACGTTAATGTATATCTGTGTCTGTATTTCTGTGGGATGGTTAATGTATATACGTTAATGTATATACGTTAATGTATATACGTGTCTGTATTTCTGTGGGCTGGTTTAGGGTAAATGTTTATGTGTCTGTATTTCTGTGTTGACAGCGGACAACACCGGTGTCATTGTTGGAGGCGTGGTAGGGGGCGTGGTCGTGCTGGCTGTCATCGTAGGAATAATCATCTACATCAAGATGTACAAAAGGTAAGAATTAATTGTTTAACCATTTTTATAAATTCATTTATTTTACCCAAATAATACATGTACATAATAAGTGTGCTTTTGTTCTTTTTACTGGGCATACAAAGAATGCATATATGTATGTTTTCTTGGCAACACTTCTTTACGCCAGTTATTTTTTAATATATACATGTACCACAATATTCGTTAAGGTGGTAAAATGCTTCCATCATTCATTAAGTTTACTTATTTTGTTGGAACTTGGTCGTTTTTAGGGTGAAAGGACGGGTCGGTTCGAGTGAAGCCAACTTTGATAACGCCAAGGATTCCGTCCCCTTAACAAGCTCTTCGCCTTAATCAAGGAACTAAGGAAGGAATAGACCAATGAGAGTAATGGGATTAACCATTTCGTTATCTGAAAGAGATTGTGATAAAAAAAAAATAATATGTGATATTTTTTTAAATTGATCATCGGAGCATTAGATTAAACCGAATGTCGACAACACTGCAATTCTGTGGCTTCATCATCGCAATTATTGTGCCATATACCTCCTCTGAACCTTAGAGCATGCGCACTAACCGTCTCATTTTTTTGCTGTGATATTAATAAGTCTTTGTCATTATTACCATATTCTTAGAATATATGTCTACGTCTTTGTGCCAACATATAATCGTCCAAGGAACTGTGATGTTTCTCTTCAAATGTTGATTTTGTAACATTTCTTTCTATTTATTTTTGTCAATCTTAAAGATTGATTTGTTTTAGTCATAATAATGATATACCTTATGCGCGGATTCAGAAAAGTTATCCAGGGTTGAGGGGTCCGACAGTAATTTGAGTTTTCCGGGGGGGGGGGGGTGTTCTGATGCACTGATATTTTTGGTAATTCTATATTTGTGAATTTAAAGAAACTTGAATTTGCGAAAGGGGTGGGGTCCGAACCACCTAACCTCTCTAGATCCGCGCATGTACATTGTTATCGAATCAAACTGTGTTGGTCTATACTTAGCTGATATACATGTAGGAAATAATTGCCATTTTAATGTAACTTTCTACACCTTAAAATTAATCTAACCAAATGTAATATGTAAATGCAGATTGAAATATAATAGAATACATGTGATCTTTGGTGTCAATAAAGTCGGCTGTCATTTATGAAGACGATTTAGTGCCAGGAACTTTTTTTGTATTGTCGAAAAGATGTGATTTAACGATTTTTTTCCATTAGTTCATATCAAATTAGTTATGTAAGTTTGAACGGTTTATATTTGTGCTCATGACGCATGAATTAGCTAAATGTATTCAAAAGAAATTGAAGGTCGCAGATTTCCAATGCAAACATAAGGGAAATATAAATTGAGTGTAAATATCAGAAGATGATTATGAGACGTGGATCTACCACTTACCCTCTTTAAGACCTCCACATTTATTAAGTATATACGTGTTTTTATGTATTTTTGAGTTGTTATGTAAATTCAATTATTTCATCTCTTTATAATCAAAGTTTCATTAAATAATTTCATGCTTAAAATTGTTTTCTTTTTTTAATTTGCTTTCATAATGATAATTAGTGATAATGAAAATACATACTTAACAAAGATAAAAAAAAAATCGCCGTATAACCTAATATCACTGTATGAAAACATATAGTAATCCACGAATAATTTTATTTTAGATAAAAAAAAAAACAGCTCTTAAAATAGGCTGAAATCCGAATCATTTATCATTTACACGGCTAAACACAAATATATGTATGATCAATCAACTTTATGAGTAATGCACAAAAATATATACATCAAGTGACGTGTGGTACGTGAATGTGTGGTTTATCAATGGGTAAGCAATATATATATATATATATATATATATATATATGTTCTCTCATGATTTGCGATGGTATATGATTTTTATCCAACGAGTTGTGTGTTTTCTATCCCCGAACCTTGGCGAGGGGATAGAAAACACACAACTCGTTGGATAAAAATCATATACCATCGCAAATCATGAGAGATTCTTTTTATCACATGTTCTACGAAGTATTTTGTTAATCCCAACTTTTTCTGTAAAAATTGTGATTGTGAGCCGCACAACACATTATTTACAGCACGTCAACAACGTTACGCATGGAAAAAAAGTTCCTTGAAGTACAAACATACATTCATTTTCGAAATTTTTTTTATGAATTCATGACAAATAACTGAAACAACATTAAATGTTTAAAATTTATATCTCAACACCCCTCAACTGAATTAATTATTTACTTTTTCATTCTACGTCAATCAACCGTCTAAACCTACGTAATGATTAACTATGACGTCACGTGGCGTAAGAACACACAGTGGAATATCAAAAATTTATCCCATGAGTGATATCCACCGTATATTGGGATAAACATGTGATAAATATATATATATATATATATAGTTGTTATATTCAGTAGTATATTCTCACTATAAAACTCTATATAGACGAATAGTCAATAATTGTAATATTAGCTCGTCCGAAAAATATTGACCGGTCAATATTTTTTGGATATTGACCGGCTAGGAATAATATCTAGTGAACATTCCCTCTATTTCAAATAATCGCCTCTGATTTGTTGATTCGTAAACGATGACGCGAATAACTCTTCGCGACTCCAAAGCAAGGTGACGTCATAATAGACAGTCAGTCAAGGCAAGTAAACAACGGACGCGCAATGCGACGGTTTGCTATCATAACGGATATAAGGATTTGCGAATTACTGTGAAGTAAAATCAGGTAGAACATCTGTATGTTAATTCTTACGGTCGGCGGAATATCACCAGTGGCCGTTTGATGCTGAGGATATTTTGGGAATGAACTTTGCACAAAATTGAATTCGTGAATTCTTTGTTGAGCTGAGAAAATTACGGCGGAGTGTTTTCAATTAATTTCTTAAATTTTGGTTTGTTTCTTCATATAACAAAACAAACGTTGACTGTGTTTTCGGGCAACATTGATTATATTAGCCCCCCCCCCCCCCCCCCCCCCCCCCCCGGGACGAAAATATTATCCAGAGCGCTTTCGCCTGATCGGCTCTTCAGTGGATTTCAAATTATAACAGAAATAACAAACGTTGACGTCGTTATTATGACGTCATAAAGTAGACAACGTCACGAACAGTGTAAACAATATTTGGAGATGGCGGCAAATATTTTTTACAAACACATGTAAACGTAATAAAATATGTACAAATGATATTGTTTTAAAATAAGAGGTTATTGAAATGAAAGCTAAATAAAGTCAATGCAGAATAAATAATGCAATTATCGATTAAGTTTAGGTTTAAATTTTTTTATGAAATATTGTTCTTTTGCAAGTCGCAGCTGATCACTTTCCTCGCGGACTTTGTAAAATGGAAAAATTTCAAACCGGCATCTCCCGCACATATCAAAATGTTCAAGTGTTACGAACAGAAGGATCCCTTATCTGCTGCTTATGTACCCTCACACGGTCGGCTAGTTTGGTCCCTGTTTGGCCAATGTAATTTTCTCCGCATCCATTACAGGTCATGCAATAAATGATGTTTTTAGATTTGCAGTTCATATTAGAGTTGACTTTGAAAACTGTACCGTTTTTAAATGAAATTGTTTGTCCTGTCTGAATATAGGCGCAAGTCCCACATCGAGAATCCTCGCATTTTGAAACCCGAAAAATTTCTTTAGTCGAAGTAAATTTGGCTCTTGTAAGAAGTTTTTTAAGGTTAGGGGGTTGTCGTCTGCTGTAGATAAGATTTTTTTCCTTTATAATATCCTTTAGAATTTTTGACTGATGTAAAATCGGTAAACCATGCCTCGTGGTATCGAAAATATTATGATTTCTAGGATTGTAGGTTACGACAAACGGGATCTCTGTGGAACTGTTTCCGGGTGTTTTCTCCCTGTTGAATTTTCGTAGTTCAGAAATAGGTACTTGTTTTGCATTTCGTATGGCTTCAGCCACAAGACCGTCGGGGTATTTTTGTCTACAAAGAAATGTTTTGAGTTCCTCCAATCTTTTGTTTCTTCTTTCTTCATTTGAAACTATTGTGCATATCCTTCTGGCCATATTAAATGGAATGTTGCGTTTCGTATGAGCAGGATGACATGAATTAAAAAGAAGGTACTGGTGACTGTCTGTTTTCTTGTAAAATAAATCGGTAGAAATATTGGTATTTTCCTTAATTATTAATACGTCCAAGAAGGGGAGCTCTTTCTCATTGGTTTCGATCGTGAATTGAATGTTTTCATGCAGATCATTGAGTAACTTGTGAAAATTTAATAAATCGTCGCGTGATCTGTTCCAAAAAATAAAACAGTCGTCCAGGTAACGCTTCCATTGATTTTTTATGTAATTTGCAAAATCATCTCCAAATATTTCATGGGTTTCAGCATACATTTTTTCCTCAAGAAAGCCTAATACCAAGGTTGCATATGTTGGTGCAACTTTAGTGCCCATTGCCGTTCCTTTGATTTGTAAATAGTATTTATCGTCAAAAAAGAAATGATTGTTTTCAAGAATGAGTTGTAATCCTTCCAATATAAACTCTTTTGGAAATCTTTGGTCAATTTGGTGACCTTGCTTGTCCATCCAGAAAGAAATTGCTTCTAGCCCTAAGTTGTGCGGAATGTTCGTATAGAGACTAGTGACATCAAAGCTTACTAAAGTGGTGTTGTTTTCCACGGTTTTTGGTAAATGATTTAGAAAGTCCATATCGTCGCGGATAAAACTGGGTATTGTATTACATAGTGGTTTTAGAATGATATCAATCAGGTTACTTAGTCTTTGTGTAGGGCAAGAGGGACCGGCAACTATTGGTCTGAGTTTTAAGTCTCCAGGTTGTGGTAATTTGATATAACTCGAATTTATTTTTTCCATCCCGTCTTTTAGTTCCTTTGATTTGTGAATTTTAGGAAGTCCATAAAAATTACTATTCTTTGTTTCAAAGTTGACCAGATAATCCATTTCTTTTTCAGTCAAGTGATTTTCAAATTTTTTAGTGAATCGTTTAATTTTGTTCATGGTTTTACTGACTTCACACTCCTCAATTTCTCTATAGAAATGACCATCGTTGAGTTGTTCGAGGACTAATTTTTTGTAGTGTTCTTTATCCAGTATAACAATGGTTCCTCCTTTATCCGCTTGTTTAATTATAATGGAATCGTCTTCTATAAGACTTTGAATTGCATTACGTTCTTGACTGCAAATATTGTTTTTTACTGGAACGTTGCTTTCATTAGTATGCGCTGCACTTTTAAGACAATGTATATATTCCTCTAAGTGTTTATCCCTATTTGGATTAGGCTTAAACTTACTTCTGTTTTTCACTAGAGATACATCCGTGCTATCAGAGTCCTGAAAAAATTCCCTCAGTCTTAGTTTACGGCAGAATTCTTATAGATATATATATATATACACACACGCCTGAAATCACAGTGTTTAGGGTGACAATTGAAAGAATCCCGTAAACTCGATGTTACGGCAATGTGTGGCGTTTTCAAAAAGTTCAATGCAGCGTGCCTACTACATTATCGTTGATCACCTGGCCAATCTCCATGTTCTCAAACCCTTATGTAAGGAGATACATCAATCACTCACGTTACCAGACGCGACAAGAAAAAAATACACATCTCAGTCCGGAAGGCATACTCTAAAACCTGGCCTGGCCTGGCTTGACCACATTGGCCTGGCCTGGCCTGGCCTCAAAGTTGGCCTGGCCTCACTTTTGGCCTCAAAATTGGCCTGGCCCCAAATTTTGGCCTGGCCTCAAAAATTGGCCAGGCCTCAAATTTGGCCTCCACAAAATTTTTGGCCTCAAATTTATTTTTATATTTTCTTTACATATTTGATGTTTCTATTGATTTTTTATTGATTTCTTTTCAATGCACATTAAACATCCCGATTGGTGGCTGTAGTGTCTTAAAGTGATAGTGTATTAAAAATAATAGTTACAATTGAAAATATAGTACTAACAATATATATCTATGACTACAAGTATGTTGAGTAATCAATTCTAACAGATTTTTATTCAGTCTGATTTCAATTCATAAGAACTTAAGAATATGATTTTGCCCTGCCAATGTATAACCATGGCATGTTTTTGCAATGTATTTAGATTAAACTGCTCTCAGGATTGGACAATATCAATGTAACTCTTCTTTTACCAATGACTTGTTTGAGAAAAAAGTAATGGAAGAGGCCAATATTTGTTTATTCTAACCAACATAAAAAATCACAAAATATTCTGCTTTGTTCAAATTCTGATAATGACAATTCCCTATAGGAGAACAATTATTTCCTAAAAATACAAGCAACACATACAGGAAACTCTACTCTATAATCAGGAGGTGAAGATTAATGAACGTCACTGAGTCAAGTTATCGGAGGATGCAATGTTGCAGTCATTCACAAATGCCATTAATTAAATTAGACATGTGAAATGTTAAACGACAGAATAGGCAATGAATCTGACCCCAATGTAGCAGATTAGGGACAGAAAAGGTTGATATTGAATTTCTGCTGGGGAGGGAAATTTGGGCTGATTGGTGTTGACAGGTAATGTAAACAAACAGCAAATTTTAAAGTGCATTACACAGTGATAACAATTGAATGCTATGTACAAGTTTACAAATGTTTTGGATATCAATCAGGTCAGTCTCTTAAAATGATGCTTAAATTTTAAATGGGAGATGGGAATGGCAACTTAATCGCTTTAGTATTGGCAAAATCTATTCCTTATAGTAAGAGCAGTGCTGTACATGCATGGCATAGCTATTTTTTGTGTGTTTAGACATGGATTAAAGTAATTCAACTTGAAAAATCGGTCATCTTGTCTTATATATTTTTTCATATAATTATTCCTTAAAGATATTCAATTTCTAAAAGAAATCAATAAAAATTCAATCTAAATCTAAGAAAAGGAGAAAGAAAGAAATTTTAATATTTGAGGCCAAAATTTTTTGAAGAGGCCAAGTTAAAGGTCAGGCCAATTTTTGAGGCCAGGCCAAAATTTGGGGCCAGGCCAATTTTGAGGCCAAAATGCGGCCAGGCCAACTTTGAGGCCAGGCCAGGCCAGGCCAATGGGGCCAAGCCAGGCCAGGCCAGGTTTTAGAGTATGCCCAGTCCGGAACGGAATAACTAACTCTTGTTCAGAGGGACACAAAGGTGAATAACTGTTTCAGAGGGAGGATAGAACGGGGAAAATCAAAGGCTGTGTAAAAGTAAACATAGTTAAGAGTAATTCCATAAAGAAAAGATAGAATATGAATAGGTGAAATCATAAAGGGAATATCTGTGTTAGAGGAAATGCAGGAAGGTTAAAGCAATATGAGCTGCAATTTTCATGTTGAAATTTTTTTTTTTAAGAAAATGTTATTTTCTACTAAAATGACAAAAAATATCATGGTTTTAAAATTTCTGTTAGCTCTGTTTTTGTGGGAAAAGCCATTAAGAAGCCTTAATTGGAGCAAAATTGAATTATTGTCGTCCTGTACAAAAATTGATCTGCTATACAGTATATTCCTTATACGTGAAATATTTCTTTTGACAAAAATTAATGATTTTTTCAAGTCTTATTCATCATAAAAGTTTAAGTTACAGGCAGACTTAGTATACTAGCAGGTTTTTGCAGCAAAATAAAATTCTAAACAATACAGCTCATATTGCTTTAAACATATGTTACAGGAGTGACAATGTTAGCGGTATAATGAGAAGTCACAGATGGGGAACTTAGGGAGTGAAGACGGGGGGAGCAAGGGAAATTATAATTAGCTTAACATGCTCTAATTGTGTTTGAGAATTTTTGAGAATATTTTATGAAATTTACTTTTATATTCATCAAACCTTTATCATTACTACACTTTAATATACGACCAGATATACTATGATATACTACTAAAGTCGTAGGTCATGATACTATTTATTTAATTGTCCGTGTACAAGGAAGGTTATAAATCTATAGACTGTGCACACGCTCTTTGTGATGTCGAGTGACCGCTAGAGAACAAAAAAAAATTACAATCAGGCCAGCATTTTTTTTATTTTTAGGTTTACAAACAACAAAATGATAAAGTTCCGTAGGAGGAGGAAATAAAAAAAAAATCTCTTTTGACCTACAATTTTTTTACTTTTAGGTTTACGAACCACAAAATTGTAAAGTTCTGTAGGAGAAAAAAACACTTTTATGACATCATCTTTATTCTAATATTAATATAATGAATGACAACTTCATGATAGTGGTGTATAACTGCATCAAGTGTAGCATGTGAAAAGTATGTCATCTGTGTAACATATCTCTGAAATAGTACAATAGAATATTAGACATACAGCTTTGATAATTACATGTACATATAGCAATGTCAGGGGTGTGCAATTACAAAATTTGGCCACAAAGTTACTAGCCCGATATTCAAAGTTACTAGTCAGACTATTGTCGGACATGTCAACATTTCATTTTTTTTTTAAAAACCTAAATTTTATGTACGTAAAGTAATAATGTTTTCTCCTGTATGATACTAGTATTTAATTATTAATATACAAAATATTTATTACTTTCACGTTTTCTGCAGTTAAAAAATATTCAACTTCATTGATCTCACATTTTATTTACAAAATTGGTTTGAGTGTTTATATGTGAGAAAACTCAAACATAACACTGTGAATGTGAACAGACTCTATAAAATCATTGCAACTATATGTGTGCATGTATTTTATCCTGTTGAATTTCCATGTACAAAGTACAACTATGCAATTAATAATGTAATGGTAAATTTTAATTGAAAATAACGGAAAATGCACAAACAATAATATAATTTTTTTTTTAAATTCACTAGGCAGGTCACTTTAAAATGTGTTCATGAGAATAGTTACTGCAGAAATTTATAATATCTCTAATACATCTCTCTCTCTCTCTCTCTCTGTAAAATAAATTTTTTAAAAAGCCAATGAATACATATGCCAATTCAACACAAAAAGAAAGGGAATCATTTTACAGTGATGTACATGAAAACAGCTGCACAGGTAACTATCTAAGCCATGTTCAATGAGGTGTGACTATCTCGTCTAGCCACTGGTCAACACTGTCGGTAAAACTTCAAAGTATGACACTTACAGCAGAGTGTTTGTAGAAGCTTCTCTGAAGAATGTAGCACGAGAAAAAGATGCGTAAGAAATTTTTAGGCTATCATGACACAAAAAGAGCAGATTTTATGCCTCTGTGATAACAATGACGATACACTTTTCCTACTAGGAAAAATTTGCTGTCGGGGAGAAAAAAAGATCTTTTTGTAATTTTATTTTTTTTTCTAAAAACTCAGAAAACCGAGCGGTAGGTTTGTAAACCTAAAAATAAAAAAATGCTGGCCTCAGATATAAATAATTCTAACAGAGAGAGAGAGAGAGAGAGAGAGAGAGAGATGCGTGAGTGTGGCTCAATATTTGTATTCGGTGCAGCTGTGAAGTACTTTGAACGGAGAACGGAGATTAGCGACAAAGGACTTGGGTGTACCTACCCGGTTTCAGAAAAAGGTGGTTGGACAAGTGATGGCCTTGTAGTAGAGAAAGGTGAGTGTGAAAACATGCCATGGATTCAGATTTACAAGTCCCAAATTGTGTTTTAGAAGGGTGGAGTCAGCCGGTATACGCGTGCAAGTGATTTATATATGTGGAATGTGTTTATTCACCAATCAAGGGCTCTCGGGGGCATATTCATAAAAACAATAATATAATTACAACAAATGATTAATGAAACATAAATAGAAAGAAGCCCGTTAGCCCTACTAAATGTTTTGCATCGCTATATCAATTCTGTCTGTGATTTATTGTTGTGATACATGTAGTTATATCTATGTTAACTCTACACACATCGGCGGTTAGTGCTGCCCCCATCATGTGTCTGTGTGTACACAACGTGTTGAAAGGTGACTCCCGACGAACACATGTATATGTATATTTAAGAAATAAACAGCAATTTAAAAAGTTCACTGGGATATGAACTTGGTTGATCACGTGAAACTTATCTAACAGTTCCTCAGATTTATTGTTTGTAATCACATATGTCCCTTCAGAAAATACTAGATCTATACACGTCCACTGTTTTACTGATATAGAACAAGAAATGCTGAATATGTAAAAAAAAATAATACTCAGAATATGTGTTCATTAGGCGATTTCAGTGCAAGAACTGGCAAGTTGAAAGAATGTATGTTTAGATAAAAAAAAAATTGGCAAACTATAACAACAGAAAAACGGCAATTATTAGAACAGGTTAATATATTGTTGGACTAAAATAGTTCACTTGAAAGGTCAAGTTGTGATAACTATAGATACAAATGGATTGAACTGTGTAAGAATAACAATCTTTATATTGTCAACGGCCAACTTGGAGAGATTCGGTTAACCTGTAAAGAAAGAGGTGCTCTAGATTATTATGTATTATGTAATGCTTCTTTATTGCAGTCAGTAAAAGGCTTTTTATTCACGATTTTTGTAACTTATACTTCGACGCTTATAGGCCAATCACCTTTGAGCTTTTATATCACATTCCAATAGAGAAACAATCAACTGGCCAATCAACCGAAAAGGTAGATTTAGGAGTCTGGAAAAGCTACAGAATTTGAAAAAGCGATAAATTAAAGGAAACTGTCAGAAATATTGAATACTTACAAGATAAACCCATTGAAGAAAAGCACGATGTGGACAAAATCATTTGGGAAGTCTGTAATATTTTATATTTTAGTGCGTCAGCAGGAAAGACATTTAAAAATAAAACTTCCCAGAATAAAAGACAAAACTATGCTTATAAACCATGCTTCAATAAAACTTAATTGTCGCACAGCCAGAAGAAAGTTCCACATTGAAAAACGTTAACATAATAAAGAAAAATCAAATGAAACATTAAATAATCTTAATTTGTGGCAAAGAATACAAGAGAACATTGGATAAAAGCATCAAGGACTACATTAGATCTAATAGTATTTCAGGCAAGCTTAAGGAACTCCATCACCTCATAGTATTCATATAGTACCAATATGAAAGACAAAACTAGTGTAAATATTGATTTAATATATGAGTTTATGAAGAAAAACCCCAGAACAAACGAAGACACAGTCGATTACCGAGAGATAGATATAAAGATAAACTTATATAATGATACACTTTTAAATCAGTCTACAGCACAGATTAGAACGTTTTCACTTTTCTTTAGGTTCATAAAAGGAAGCATATTTGCAAATGTAATATAGCTAGTTATCTACGAAGTTTATTCCCACTTTGCCAATATTCTAAAATTCTCAGTTCCCACTTGGCCAACATGCACACAGGTAAATATATTACACACGGATTATGTGTGCAACCCCCACCCCATCTTCACCAACCCCCAGTTATCCCAGGAAAACGATCGCGGCACCCTGCTGAAAATATTTGCAACTGCAGCGACTTAATAATCAGACAATAAAACGCCTTCTTTGGTGGTTTATGCATTTAACTGTTACGTTTTGCATCCCTTCATAACAAAGTGAGTATAAGTGCCAGGATTATTGTTATCATCGAACGGTGGTTTCATAGAAGAAAGAGGCACATATGAAAGTTTGGAGGTTTAACGTTACATGTAATTCATGTATTTTGTGAAATCCATGTCTCATCACGTAAACCAATGACCAAAATGGGAAAAAAAACCCACTCGTAGTTAACGAATTAGACTTCATTCGATCATTATCTACCTAAGAAGCCATGTGGCTCAAAGGTATAACAATTGGTCAGTGTCAAACTGTAAGACTCTGCACTGACATCAGCCAGATATATATTTATTTCCCATATCTATTCTTAGATTATGTTCAAGGATAATCTATTACATGTAGTTTTAATTTTTTCAACTAAACAAAACTAATGGCTAATTATCAGGCCATGCCCCCTTTTAATCACAATCTGCTATCATTGTTAATTTCCTTCCTTTCTTCTACAAATGTATAGCTATAATAACGGATTGACTGTAGTGTATATCGTTCCGCGAATCGGAAAAAAACTAACAGTTTGTGCATTCTTATGGCTCAGTAAATCTATGAGCCTCAGTTTGGAAATGCTACTGCGCACTGATGTACGGGACATTTATTTTTACACCAACATTTAGATACAATAAATTGTCCTTTCATTAGGCAAGGGAAAATAACTAATATCCACCAATTGTGTATGCATAGTACAAAAACCACGCTGAATGTGTGGAAAATATGTTACCTAAAGCATAATTTTTTTATTGATCAAGTGTAAATTAAAATATAATGGTGAAACTATTCATTACTCTGTTATAGTAATTTTTAGTAGCAGAACGCTGTTTAAAAAAAACTGTCTGTATTACTTACGAATCTTTCTGTGCGTTACAAATTCGGTCAGGGAAACCTATTTTCATTTATTTATATTAAGACCACAATTCCTTTAATCTAGTCTAATCTAATCTAATCTAATCTATTGAGCTTCTTAAATCATTCCTCTGAAGTACATACTGTTATATCGTGTCTAAATTCTAAACTTATAAAGATTTAGTTTATATTCCGTGTTATTTATTTCTAGAGTTACATTTTGATAGGCCATTCATGTAAATGTACTACCGGTATATATAAATCTATATAAATTGATTGAAAATCCCACGACCTTCTTCAAAAATCAAAACGTTGCGCAACATTAGCTCACCGGAGCTAAAAGACGAAAAAAAAAACAGCCAAGAGAGAAAAGTTTTACTTAATTGAGCAATGTGGCCCATCGATGAGACCTCATGTAAAGCCTCTTTTACACCTTTTGGAAAACTAGCTAGTTAGTTTTGTAAAAGGTAAAATAATCTAGTATGGGAACGATTTGAATGGAAACAAATTGTCAATTTTGATTATTTTCAAAATAAGTGTGGTCTTCATTCAAAGTCTAATTAAAATTGTCAATATTAACAATTTGCCAATGCAATAAAGTATCCATGCAATGACAAAAAATATGTCACGGGCAATTTCTGAGGACATATTCCATTGAACATAACTCAGTGATGAACAACAATCACCGTGTCTGGTCCGTGTCTTTTAGGGATCTATACACAACCGCTAGCTGCTTAAAACAGTGTGTGTTAGGGATCTCTGAATGGTACTTCACACACTCGCTAGCTGCTTAAAACAATTCAGACTTGATAGTTCCTTCCTGGTTAAGAATTTGAATGGAAAACTTCATATCAACTACTGCAAACTGGCAGGGAATCTACATATATATGAAAGCGACACAATCTGCTATATTACAAGACTGCCTGTGTGCGTTTTCTTCTAGGCATACCACTATTTGCATTATCTTCATCCACCCTTTCCATTCAAAGGTATATTTGTTTTGATTGGAACTTGCTTAGAACTTTACTTGAGCAATTTTACAAAAAGTCTATTCTTTACGACGAGTATATCAAAGCATTTAAAAAAATATATATTAAGAAAATGCAATTTACTGGTTCTAATATAATACTAGTAACTAATACTGATTAACTTAAGGCTCTTACTCTGTGTCAAGGTGTAATGAGCGGTAACAATAGGACATTCAACTCTTAACACCCGTCGTCTGTAAGCATTACTGAATGCACGATGTCCACTATCAAATCTCGGCTTGACCTGGATAACAAACCCTCTAACGGTTTATTGACTTAACACTCCACCTTTCATAAGGAAATCAAGGGAACTCGCCTTATCCATATTCCCCCTGAGTCATGCAAGTAATGAATGAACTGAATGTCGACCGGACGAGATAGCCCGCCATTACACAGGTCAGTGGTCAAGCTTCTAATGATAATCAAAGTATCGAAATTACACAGAAAAGACAATTTACTCTTCAAATAAGCGCGGACACGATTTAAACGATTTAAGATGGAACCGTTCTAATTTCGTTTTGTTTGGACCATTTTTTGTATCTACATTATCGAACGAAAGTAAAAAAGAGGCACATGGGCCACTCGCTTCCCTGAGCAACATTTGTCATAACTTAATTAGATTTATGTAGTCATATACAAAATATCTGGACAATGTATAGTGGAATAGGTCCTAGCTGTATCAAGATTTTAAAGATTTTTTAACTAATATTCTGATGTTAAACATTGAGTCCCTTTAGTAACAAGATGATTTCATAGTCATATCACATATTGAATATTGCAGTTCTTAAGAAGATCTTAAGGTGGAAGAACACATCGTCATTTTAATGATTGACCTCTGATCGAAACGACATTTTGTTTTATTAAAAGGATTTCATCGACGGAAACATATAACTTACTTTATAGCCGAGTGGATAAAGTGTCGGGCTTGTGATCCGTACATACCGAGTTCTAATCCTGCAGGTGCTTTTGTTGTTACTTACTGCATTGATTTTTTTAGATATTCATTTTTTATCCCCAATTTGCAAATTTTTCGCTATGTTAAGATTGGACCTCCCCCAGTGTGGTCCCACTCTACCCCCGTAGATCACGTTTTGGTAAACTTAAATCCACAAAATCAATGAATGTCACAAAGTTACAGGATTTTAGGCGAATGTTTATTTAAGAGAGATTAATAAAAATATTTCTCTACATGTAAGAATTTAACCCCATCCTACCCCTGGGGATCGTGATTTAAACAAAGAAACTATCCTACCTGAGGATGCTTCGATACAAGTGAGAGCTTTTTTGGCCAATTGGCTTTTTCATTATATTCCTAAGTAAACATTTGACCCCCTCCCATCGTTGCCCCACCCAATCTCCGGGAATCATAATTTAAAGAAACTTGAATCAAACTACCAGAGGATGCTTTCACGCAACTGGTTTTTGAGAAGAAGATTTTTAAAAGATTTTCTCTATATATTCCTTTGAAATAAAATTGCCCCCACTGGGGCCCAACCCTACCCCTAGGGGTCATAACTTGAACAAACTTGAATCTATACTACATGTACCTGATGCTCCTTCCACACAAGTGATAGCTTTTCAGCCCAAATGGTTTATGAAATAAAGATTCTCTATATATTCCTATGTAAAACTTCGACCCCCTCCCTCTTTGTGGTCCAACTCTATCCCCGAGGATCATACTTTGTTCTGAACAAACTTCAATCTACATTCCCTGAGCATGCTCACACACAACTTTCAGCTTTTCTGACCAATTGGATTTTGAAAAGATTTTAAAGAGTTTTTTTCTCAACAGTACCTAATGATACTTTCATACCAGTCTCAGCTTTTCCAGCCTAACAGTTTTCTGGAAGTCGAAATGTAAAATGTTTACGGACGGACAGACAGACGGATGCCGGACAAAAAGTAATTAGAAACACTCACTTGAGCTTTCGGCTCAGGGGAGCTTAAAAAAGGGAAATGTCGATGCAATTTAGCCTTTACCCACAACTTTTCTCAGTACAAAATGATATTTTTTTTTCAAAATTAGCCCTTTTAAAAATTTTTTTTTTACATCTAAATGGCATTTGCTAAAAGACGGGATCATTGGTTGGTCACCATATCAACGACGTCTAATTTCAGTTGATTTATTAGACCTACGATTTGACTGAGATGTATTTATCTCTATACTGTAGTATCTATACTAACTGTTCATTTTTTTATTTCCAGGAAACAGAATGAGGGCTCAACAGGGACTGAAACTCGCCCTAGTGTGTGTGAGTGGAGCTGCTGTCCTCTGGTTATGGGTCTCATGGAGCAGGTCCCTTAATGACCCGACCACTCTGACTATGAAAAGCCAGCCATGTGGGAATATCACAACAGGGCTGTCCAGAATAGAGTCTGTGTCCTCATTGCTTCCTAAGCGATCTCCAAAATTTAAGAACCAAGAATGTGCTGTTCCCAACCAAGTCAGAAAACTTTCAAACAAGGAGAAACACTTAAAGAGTAGATGTGTAGAGAATTTTAAACGGGACCACGCTCGCGGTGCTGGCGAGTTCTGGAAAGGAGAAACACAGTATATCCGACACAAGCATCATAGATATTTGACTTCACAAAGCCTCGTTCTCGACATTGGTGGCAACAAAGGAGAGGACGCAGACGCCATGATTCAAGCCTACCATCCGGGCATCTACGTAATCCTAGAACCAATCAGTTCGCTGTTCACATTACTAGTAGAGAAGTTCAAGAGGAATGAAAAAGTCGTCCTGTATAATTTTGGATTAGCAGCCAAAGACAGTAAGTTCTACGTTAACGTTCTCGGACATGGCGGTGACGCGACTTCCGTTTTCGAAGGAAACAAGGGAGGCAATTGTGAGTTAAAGGTATTTAATACCACTAATTTCATGTACCGACTAGGTGTTCCCTGTCTCGATATTGATCTGATCACAATTAATTGTGAGGGATGTGAATTTGAAATACTGGAAACTTTGATTTCAAGTGGACTTATTTCAAAGTTCCGACATGTGCAATTTGCAACTCATCCATTACTGTCCCACCTAGAAAAGCCCGTACAGCGGTATTGTGAAATCCAAGAGAGGTTAGCTCGAACTCATATCATTGACTACCAATTCAAATTTTGTTGGGAAACATGGAAAAGAAAGGATATAAGTTAAACAAACTGCCAGTTAATTTTCCTTGAGTTGGCTGGGAAGTATAATCTGGTGTATAACGTAGCACTGTAAGCAAACCCATGATTCCTAACGTCATTCAAACTAATCGTCTCACGTATCACAGCGAAACAAGAGGGTATCAACATCTTACAGATAATAGTTGTATTGCAATTGACTAATGAAACATGGTCTGGATATCAGGAACAACTTTAACAACGTTCGGACAACTCAGAAACGGGTGTATTATACAGTGCGATACGTCTGATCAAACATTTGAACAAAGTTTCTTTGGTCGTATTACTCTTTATTAGTAACTTTATCATACACGAATACTCTAAGACTATGATATGATATTCACATGTAACAGTATTTTCATAGTTCTATAACCTTATTGTTCTTGTCGTTTTGTTTTGTGTTTTTTTTTCAATTTTGTATTTTCATTTTGATTTTCTTTATATTTTCCCAACATGGTAGTTACTTGTTCAAACATGATTAAGAACTATAAATCAAACATCTACGTGTTGTATTTTTGGAGTTTATCAGACATGCACATAACGAAAAAAAAGAAAGAAAGTGAAGGACATGTAAACACAATAATGTATAGACTCGAGCCACAGAATGACAATGTAGAGCCACAGAATGACAATGTAGAGCCACAGAATGACAATGTATAGATTCATATCAAAAACATATCTTAAATTCGAACATCAGACAGTCAGAAGATCATCCAACTAACAAACCATACACTCAAACAACAGACAGGCAGTAGATCCGTACCTCAAACAAGTCTTAGACTCATATAACAGTCGATTTGAACTTCAGTTAAACCACAGACAAGTACCACAGAAAATAATCGGTTACTACCACAAACGGCCAGACAATAGACTCCCTCTACAGACTATCGACTCGAACCACAAACACACAATAGACTTATACCGCAAACAGACAACAATTTTAAAATGATTATAGCTTTTTTGGATCAATTTGATGATTTCGCTACCCGAGAAGTACAATATGAGCCGGAAGCGAGGTGAGTATTGTACTTCTCTGGTAGCTAAAAACACTGTGCCGGATAACTACACCAGTACCAAGATGGCATTTTTGCACCCTCTTAGTAGGCAGTTTTGTAAAAATCAATATATATCAAATGATAGACCATTGTCTAGAGAGTATATAACCTCTTTTTTTAAGTGTGTCTCACATGGCAGGTGAGATATTTACCTTTAAAAATTAATATCATGTAGAAAAACAGAAATTCCAATAGTAGAAATAACTTTCCTACAGGAAATATTGAAAATCCTATAGGATTTTCTTTAAATCCTCACTATAGCAATTAAATTTTTTATAGGAGAAAAGTATTTCATGCAGGATTTTAATTCAGATCGGTTTTTTTTTCGTAAAGGAAATTTAGATTTCCTATCGGAATTTAAATTCCTATGAGAGTTTTGTTCAAATTCATTCGAAATTTGAATTTCTATAGGAAGTATTTTTTATTCCGGTAGGAAATTTCAAATATCCTATAGGAAAATTGTTTTTCTAACAGGTGAAATACAATAATAACAAAGGTGGTTATAAATTCCTCAAGCAATGATCTATATGGAATAATTGAATTTTTCGATACATACAGCTAAGACGGGTGCAAAAAAAGCCACCTTGGCACTGGAAAAATAACCCGGCACAGTGTTTAAATCATCGTATTGACCTTAAAAACCCCCAGCAATAATTATATACCATTTTATGATTTATTAATATCTAGCTCTCTGATTGGCTAATATCCAACTATCTATATCTATATATATTTACGTTGGATTTCTCAGTCTTCAAACTAAAATCTTCGCTTGAAAACACCAGGGAGATAGTGTATGTCAGTATCAATTCTACGCTGAATCAAATACTGAAATAATTATTGCAGGGTTTGTTTTTTTTAGGTCAATCCGATTATTTAACTACTATCGGAGTACAATACATGTATTTATCTCGGCTCCGGCTCGGTGAATTGTGTACTTCTCGGGTAGCTAAATCATCGTATTGACCTAAAAAAACCAGCAATAATTGTAAGTTAAATTAAGTAACCTGACAAGTTTATTATCTTTCCTCCAGCTATAGTTTAGTAAACGTTACAAACCCGTTGTTACACATTTGACCTCTCCAGTTTTTTCTTTATTTGTTAAGTCATGAAAATTAGTTACCACAGTGAAAAACAGATGTATTTTATTCGTTAATTTTTATGATTTTTTTTCTTCGAAAATGAGATTCTTTTACATACAGAGGACGTGATACTAATCACATTTTATTCTTTTGGCCTTAACTGATAGTCTGCAAATGATTACCCCATAGCATATTTCTTAAATAGCAGTCTATTTTAAGCCAAAACTCAGCAGAGTTAAATTAATTTTACTCTACTCAAATTTAAACTTTTTTAATAAAAGTAAAATACAACGTTCGTGGCCACAGGCATGCACGTAGCACGTAGCATCGTTTTTGAAAGTGGGGGGGGGGGGCACACTCGTCCATAAAATCTTGACAAACAAAGAAAAAAGGTTTCTTTCCAAAATCCTGAAAATCCTAATCCGTGGGGGTGGGGGGGGGGAGGGGGGGGGGGTTGTAGTATACCTTTTACCTTCAATATCACTATTTATTTCCTTATTTTCAATTCAATTTTTTTCATGGTCCCATAAAAGTGGGGGAGGGCCAACTCCATGTTAATTCAATTTTTATATGTAAATTTAACAAAAAAATTTGATGCACAAAAATAAGGGAGGGGGGAGGGGGGCTGCCCCCCCCCCCTCCGATGCTACGTGCCTGACAGGGTCGGATCTCGGAATTTTAGCCATCTCAGTTTCCATGTTCTTTTTATTGACAAGAGATATAGGTCCTCTACATGGCTGCAGTTAGTAGTAAACCCACGTGTGGCAGCATGTCCTAAAGTTTAATTTTGCTTCTCCTTTTCAATCATGTGTATCTGTTCACCGATTACAGATGAAATCATTGAAATTTGATATCGTGTCAGGTGTTCAGATTTCATACGTTCTTTCACGTGGATCTATTGATTGCTGACAGGTGTAGTATCGAGTATCTTTTTATCTCATCATAACGCTGATGATACACCTGCAGCATGGCAGGGGGTGGGGATGGGGGTAGTACAGCCATGATTTAAGAGTTCTATCATGATTACAAGTAATTGTCGTTGGTTTATTTCCATTTAAGGTATCACTGCTGTCTCAGTTTACCCGAGGTGTTATTTTTCAAGACATTAATTTGTTTCAGGTGGAGTTGAATCTATCATCCACAAACAATGTATTGTTTTATATCCTTAATACCAAAAAAGTATCATCACATGCTTTATGTAATATCAATTTGAATTGGGGTACACGCTTAATTATAACGAAGTACCAGGGACGGGAGATTTAACTTCCTTATAAACCTAAATTGAATTCCGTCAAGTTTACAACATTAAACAAAGTCACCAGTGGCGTAGCTACCATGTATGCTTATATGCCTGAGCATGCACATCATTTGGGGGGAAAAGAAAGAAACTCAGTAAAAAAAAGAAAAAAAGAAAAAAAAGAATTCAAGTATTAAGGTCCATACTTAGCTATCCCTTCAACCGGTTTCCGTCACCCAATCCTACTTTATCCGGAATAAATGCTAAACAAAGACGTCTTAAGTACCAAATATAGACACGCAATGTTGTCTTACAGTATCATAATTATTAAAGAACAGTACACAATGCATGTACCTAATAAAGCACATCATTTTAATTTCCCCCATAGATATCACAGCTTTATTGAGATATTCATTAGCATAAACTAGGTGAAAATGAACTTAAGAATAACAGATTTGAGTGGGTCAAAAACAAGCGTCAAAAGTGTTTTCTTCTTTTAATAAGCTTTTAATAAGTTTTGTGATTTTATTTAATGCCTAAACTATAACCAAAACAATTTTAAATGCTTAAAAATATGCTTAAATAGTGAGCATTCCTTTCAATTTCTGCGATGATTGTTAGTGTTAAAAATCGTCAGAATTCATGAGCTTCCGGGGCCTTCGCCCCCTGGGCCCCCACCAGGCTTCGTCCTGGACCCACTGGGGGCCTCATGGCGGCCCCCACACCCCGGCCAATTTAAGCATGCACTTCGTTTCTGGTCTAGCTACGCCACTGGTCACGGGGAACGAATATAACTTTGCTGTAAGCGTAAATTCATTTCGCCCAAAATGCAACTTGGTATTCCTCTATTGAAAAGTTGCATTCTTAATATTCAAAACATTAAGACATATTCTAAAAAGGACTTTGTTACTTCTTTAAAACAATCTCAGACTAAAAAATATTTGATGGATTGGCAGCACTCAAATGAAACACTTAAAGATGGCAAACTTGTTACTTACATATTTTTGAAAACTAACTTCAGAGTGGAAAAGTATTCTTCCACAGACCTGAATACAGAAAGCCAATCTGTAGACTGCGGATATCAGCGCATATACTTTTTATTGAATTGGGCAGATATAATAACACACCTAGAACAGAAAGAATATGTAACAAGTGAAAAGCTGTCAATGTGACAGCAAACCGGGTTTTCTTTTATGTAAACTGTATCCATAATCCATGTCAACCCGTATCCAGTGAAATGGAGTACCCTACATGTATATGCAATATTTTGCCAAAAAATGACTAAGTTCAAAAGCTGGTATTTTCTTCATAAATAATCAGAAATCAAAATCCTAGCAATATGCACACCTCTGATATATGTAGAATTGATCTGCAAAAGAACAACTTCCTAACTTCAAAGCTGTAAGAGGAGTTATCCGTACAATGAGGGTACCCTTTTGACAGCCGCCCGCCCTCCATTTTAACCATTTTAATAACCGGATTTTTCCGTTGGAAAACCCGGTTAAAAATTGTACACTTAATAGAATTGAAGATGAATAACATTTTCTTATCCACTGCAGCAAATTTACAAAAGAAAGAGAGGAACTATTTGATTTAATTTCATCTAAAGCAAAGCATTTTACTAGTTTGCAAGATAAACAAAAATTATTGGATTTTAAACTGTGAAGAATTAGATATATTAAACGCTCTTGGTAAATTTTCAGAAGGCATTGCCTTAATTTGTATTTCCTAGTCAAATATTGGTTTGTTAACTTTTCAGTCATATGATAAACTATTTCAGATTTGTATATACATTTGTATTTTGACATATTTATGTATGGTGTTTAACATAAATACAGAAGACATTGTATTGAGTGTATAGAAACATACATATATACTAATAAATGTTTATGTCTGTCCTGTCCTTTTGTACATATTTATTGAATGTTATAGGTACATTGGATGCTGTATACACGTACAACCTTCATGTTGCCCCTTGAAGGCCCTTAATTGGTAAATAAATTGAATTGAAATTGAATTGAATATAGGCGTGTTCACTATAACAGTTTTTTAATGGTTATAAACATGTATTCTTTTTCTTTTAAAAAGAAAAGTTCTACTTATAGATCATGTTGAGAATATTGCATAATTTTAATACAACATACACCCTCTTAAACCAGAGCTACCGAAGAAGGACCAACTCCCCTGTCTGGCCATTTAGATGACTTTGAACTTGGATCGGAACAGGTTCATGACACACCCTCCAAAAATATTGGTTGCTGAGTTGTGTAGTTCAGACACGGAGACAGACATGACTCCTATACACCTAACACCATTTCCTAACTCTGTGGAGGAAGTTATACGTATATTAACTTTCTCTATATATTTATACTACATTTAGTAACTCCTATAAAACTTTGGAGGGGGGGGGGGTAAATAATAACTCACAATCTAACATGAATTAACAAGTTCCTTTAATATTCAATAAACAAAGTTCTAGGGAAATTATTTTCAATTCTGTGCATGCTGCAACACCTTTTACACACACTGACAGTACATTCATAACAGGTTCAAAATTATTGTCAGATAACAGATTGCATAACTGCATAACAATCTTGTGCAATAATAATAAAATCTAATCAAATAACATAATCAATTTGTAGAAAATCTGAGACCACTTGTTTGCCCTCTCCTGTTAGATAAACAAAAAAGTAATTAACTATGGTATCTTATTTACATTCTGAGTATCATTTTTATCATCAGTTTTTCATGCAGCTTAAAAAACATTTCATTATCTATAAATTTAAAGGTTAAACACTGAGTCGAGAGAGGGCAAACATATTTCAAGGTGGCCTGATGGTGACATTTGAATACAATCCCATACACGTAAAGCAGGATTAATAATAGATTAATAATGCCCCAAAATAACATCTCCAAACAAATATGGTTAATCATACCCTCTTTCTTATGCACTTGATTAAACATAGCGTTACATATTCTATTCATTCAGACTTCTTGAAAAAAGAAATAGCATAAAATATATGGATAAAAAACAATTTTTCTATTTTCTCAAATAACAAAAAAATAAAAACAATGAAAAGATTACAAGGAAAATATGGATTTTTTATTTAACTGTTTAGTGGAGATTTTACAGAAAATAAGGACTGCTTCCATTCTAGAGACTAAAATCAATATTTTAAATTAAATTAAAAAAAAAAAACGACTTTAAATGCAGCTACCCGATTTTGTGCTTTTATTCATTTATGCAGTAATGAAGAGTAAAAAAAATACTTTTGACTAGTCTTGTTTTTGTTCCAATTCGAACAGCCTAAAACCATCATCAACTGGCCTGATGATCAATCTAAACATCCATTCACCTGTCACACTAAAACAAACAATGAAAACCTGTGACAGTAAAAATTACTACAAGATGTGGTGCTCAATGGATTTGCATAAAACTTGGTAGGAAGACACTCTCATTCAAATATCACAGCAACGACTAATTAAAGTTAGGTAAAAGTCCACAACCTTTCATAAACTGTTCGTACCTAAAAATAGAAGCCATTCTACATGCATGTCACTGACAATGTTTCTAAGTGTGTACAAGCAATACTAACATGGTGGTACGAAATTATCCAAAATGGGACAGAAGAAAGAATTTCAAATCTCGTCATGTTTCAATGTTTTGTGTTTAATGTGGCTATTAAATCTTTGACGGTTGTTAATAATCAATACAAATCATCCATTTCACATGGAAAATTGTAGTTGTGAAGAAGTACTATTCTCCCTGAGATGACAGAATGACAGAAGAAATGATGGCACTGATGCATCTCTTCCTCACTCCCTACAATCACTCCCTACTGCCATTATAACATGCAAATGTCATTTTTGTTACCTCCATCTAGTGGAAAAAGCTATCAGAGAACTTTGCTAAACATGGCTTGGCCAAAGCAAAAGATTCTACAATGTAATCTACCTGTAATTGAAACAACAGGCAATGCTAATGCAATGAGATGTAACTGTGAAAACAAATCTAAAACATATGACATTATAATGATAAACTTGTGAAGTGTAATAATTTTTAGGTATCTAGAGTGTATTAATATCATAAGTATATAGTAATGGTGTAAAAGTTTTAATGTAAAATGTAATATTGTTATCACTATATGGGGTAAAAGCAGGTAAACATTGGGTGACATTGTTTAAAATACCCTCTAGACTTGCTCAAGATTCACTGCAAATATATGGATAACCTTCATTAAACTACTAACACTTCAACAAACAATAACATACCATTATCATTTCAACATAAAAGAGGATTGGGCCAATTAATCTGAATAAGTGGATCAATGCACAATATACAGGAGTTAGTGTAATCTTAGTGTACATTGTATTATGCAAAAAATCAATTCTTTTTCAGGGAAGCCACTAGTCACACCAACAAAAATAAATTGCTAAGTGCTTTGCAAAAATTAAATCACAACAATTCATGAAAACATAAACAGAGAGAGTCCCAGTTCCTCATGAAATCGTGACTTGACACTGATATCTACATGTACTTCAGAAATTATTAAATTTTGAGGTAAATCTACACTTAAACACTTAAAAAAAATTTTTAAAAATGTCTTCTTCTTTTTTATGAAATAAAGATGGCTTTCTGTCATTGTTATTAATTACATAATTATTAACAAGTTTTAAAAACCATGTTCTTCTAGAAACTGCAACTCTCTTCTGAACATGAAGAGGCATTAGTAAATCATGCTGAATAAAAACAATTAAACTTCTAATTCATTGCCTAAACTACACTAGTCCAACTAAATCTAACATTTCGAATATCTCTAAAACTAATCAGTCTAGAATCTATTTAAAATCTCAAGTGCTGATGAATAATTTTGAGCAGTGCAGTTGTTATTACATGTAAAATGAAACTTGTATAAACACACGTTTTTGGAAACAGGTTTTGCGTTAAGATAAACAATATTGTCATAATAAATGAATCATATATTACATACATGTCATTGTATGCTTGAATTCAAATTGGTGTCACATTACACAACAAAATAAAGAAAGCACAAGAGTGTGGGATGGGGTGAAAGGCAATGTCTGTGTATATTTCTCGTGTTTCTAACTATAAAGCCAAGTATGCACCAATTCACATTATGGTTTTTCATGCACATAGTTGACACAGAAAAAAACAATAAAACCAAATTAAACATGTACAAAGTAAAAGAAAAATAAACGACTTTTGTTATTTGTATCTTTACGAAATTCCTTGAACTTCTAAAACTAAATATGCTTCATCTGTCTCCAATATTAAAACCTCTATGTTTACATTGTACATGTATATTCTTAATAAAGACAAATTCTAAATAATGTAAAAATAAAATCACATTAAGATTGATATATACATAAACTTCTGTTTATAACAAAACTTCCTTTAGTCATTTGGAGACACTCAATTAAAATTTGAAATACTGTACATAATGCCGGAAAAGTCGTTCAATTTGGCAATAAAAAATTAATGATAAACATAAAATCCAAACAAACTAACAAAAAAATGACAACGACAATAATACAAAACAAAATTATGGATATTTGTGATCCTGGATGACAAAGTGTGGATTTTACGGTTGATATGGCGCTGTAGAATTCTTACACTGGGATTTTCAGGATAATATTACACCAGCTGTAGTTCCATCAAACTGCATCACTGGTTTTGGTGTACGCCTTAGGAAAGCTTGTCTTTGCTGTGTCAAGACAGCTTCTCAATGAATTGCATAGGTAGAAATGAGGAGAGGTATGCAGTCTTTTTCAGGGTCTCTGAATCCAGACAAGACGTGATCTTCTCCCAGCAGATTTCCTGTAGTGTGGGGGTGGCCAGCCATACTCTCTGTAAACAGTTCGTTCTGACCCGATCAATCTTGGATACCCCTCCAAACACATACATACATCCATCCTGAAAAAAAACCCCATAGGTAAGTTACAATAAGGTACATATTATAAGCAAGTCATTCAAAGAGCAACAATCCATCTCAGTATGCCTTGGATTAAAATGTATGAGTTTCATATCAATATATAGGAATTTACTTATAAAGTCTCTCTTTCAGACATTGATCTGATACGGACAGCATTATTGCTGACATCGTGAGTCTTGTTTGAATGACTATGTTTTGTGTAAATTAAACATTTTATAGTATAAAACTTATCACTGGTAGCAAGAACTTCACTACTATTGATTTCAATAATAAACACTATTTACTACTTGTCTTTAAGTTTTTAAACAACTCTGAAGGTGACAAGTATTTTCTGTCTGCCCAAAATCAGTTTTCAAATTGCTCAATATGACCCAACATGACATACATAAATGAGTGACATGGAACAGTAAAATGTGAATCTTCATAGAAATTAATTGATTACCATAAAGTCTCAGTATTACATGCACCTGTGTATAAAAAGCACCCTCAAATCTGGGTGTAAAATGATGAAAAAACTGCTGTTCTTATGTTTAATATGCATCCAACAGTGTCTAATTAAAGCAATAATGTTTAACTGGATAAAGGGAGACAAAGTAAATAGGCTTTATATCAAATCTTAATTATTGCTAATTTTCCGCACTTAAATAAAACTGTAAAAGTCGAACAATGACCACATGACGAGTCAACGAATACACTGGCAAAGAATTGTTTGATGCAAAGAACAGGGTCTGAGTGGATAAATATTCTAATATATGGAAATAAAATTAAGAATAAGGTGCTTTTGACAAAATTAGTCTAGGATACACTCATACAACTTTCATAACATGCGATATAGGCAGTCATGCTCCTGTGATATACCAAGAAACACTGTCCCTGAAAAAATGGGGTAAAATTTTCTTCCTATGTAAAACACGCACACCCCACTTTGAAAAGAGTACCGTAAGTGCTATACACAAGACTTTAAAGTAAAGTAAATTCATTGCTTTACCGAAGTAATGTCAGCTGAGTGGAAGTACACTGGAACTTGGAGAGAGCATGGTAACTTTGACCATGTGTTTGTCTGAAGCGAAAACTTCCAAATGTCTCCGAAAATTGTTTGTGTGTCAAAGCCACCACAGATGTACACATCTACAAAGAGGGAGAGAATATCGTAAACATATGGCATCTCATTTGGTTGGGATTTTCAAAGGTAATATTTACTGTTAATGAGTTACCAAAATATGTTATTTACATAACTGTTATAATTTGGAAATCAAAATGTGTCCAAAGAAAAACACTACATAGATAATTGATTTTTTAAATTTTATAATTATGTTATATTCTTTCATCGTTCCTTTAGTGTCTTGTAATCTATAACTGGGAATCCATTTTGAAATTTTATGATAAAAACTGTGTAATTAATCACTGATGATGCACACAGTGAAGTGAAAGTTAGAAATACTGTTGTTGGCCCCTGACCTTGTTTGAATTTCACACAGCTGTGGCATTTCCTGAGAGCTGGGAAACCTGCAAAAACAAGCCTCATTTTACAAAGAAACCATACATCAATGTACTATTCATTCGTTGTTCTGATATTCCTTATCCATGTACATAATTACACTTCTATCAATTTGTTAAACAAAAAAAATAACCAAATAAGAACTTGATTTCTACACTTGTTTCTATAAAATGTTTACCCCTAAAGCATTTGTAAAGTATAACTTTACACTTTTCCACTTCATTTCCTCCAACTGCAAATCTGGGGAGGGCAACGTTCATTGTACTACATGTAATATGGAGATAGAAACCTTGTGTTAATACTATTACTATTGGGGTAAACTTTACAGAAACAAGTGCCTGAGATTTGTTTGACAGCTGACAGACTGTAAGCTTTGATCTACTGTTGTATCTCGGTGGCACTCTGTAGTGGTCAGACTTACCATGTTTGGGGTCTGGAATGGATTTTATATTCTCCCATTGACAGGTTGGAATGTGAAAGGCTGGTACCTAGCAAAACAATATAGTCATTCAGCACATATGTACAGCTATGAACAAACCCACACAAGTCCATTGAGATCCAAACATTTCAACTATGGCCTTAATAGACAACATTGACTCTAAAATGTATGTTATTATTGTTTATAACATTTAGAATTACTTTCATCTTACAAATTCAAACCCGAATGTTGACGAAGCTGTCCCTCCACCAAACACAAAAAGACGACTGTCATCACACGCCACCTCATGGCGGTACCTAAAACAGAGTCCATAATATGAAAGTATGTAAAAGTATCTGTTCAACAAAAAGAATGTAAAGTAAAACAAATACAACTACTTCCATTATAATTTCTGTAGTTTTACAGATTGTATAATACCACTGTAAGATAGGAAGCAGTAAACAGTATACCTGCTCTCAGGTACAAAGTTAGATTGGGCTGGCAACTCCTCCCAGGTCAGAGTTTGAAGGTCAAGTCTGTGAATATGGAGGTCGTACGTATAGCCTGATGTGCCGCCACAGACGTACATGTGTTTACCAATCTTTGTAAGAGTCTGTGGAGAAATCAACATTCAATAAAAGGAACCCGCAAAAATATATGATCTTTGCAGCATTTGTAAGTGATATGCATTCCATCTAATTCTAATTTAAACAAAAAATGCGAATATAACATGCAATTTACATAGAACTGTTCCATATTAACCCTAAAAAATTCTATGCCAAAATCCTGAGAGAGTCAAGCACCAATTTGCATTTGGCTCATATTTTTGAGGATAGAGGTTTATTTTTGTGCTGACTTTCAGATTAAATGCTATTCTAACTAACACCTTCATGCTAGGGTAAATTCCCACATGTTGCTACAATACCTCTCAAGCAATTCTGTTTAAATGGTAATACACAACTCACATGTCCGTATTTTTTTTGTGGTGTCTGACCAGAACACTTCATGTGCCTCCATTTGAGTGTGTCCAGGTTACACACATTGAGCTGGTTGCTGCTGTTGGAGCCGAAGGGGACTCCTGTCCCCCCGAAACACAGCAGGTTCCTTCCCGCCCTTAAGACTGAAAATAACGAAGCCTGTGAATAGCATTTCTAGTCATTACACATACTTAAAAACGAAAACAAACCTCAAGATAGTGAAAGTCCACAAAACTAGAACCTATACAGCATTGATTAGCGGTACTTATAATTAAAACTGATACAGTATTGGTTCCTAAGGCTATAACTTATACAGCATTGTGTAGAGGTTCTTAAAAATTTTCAAAACTTATACAGCATTGGTTTCTTAAAACCAAAATTAACAGCATTGATTAGTGGTATTTGAAATCAAAACTTATACAGCATTGAATACTTAAAGCCAAAGCTCCTCGTTACATTAACTGATTACATGTATTTTTGTCCACTTACTTGTATGTTATGTAAAATACAGTTTTGATGATGCATAATTTTTTGGACATTGCCTATTTACTTAATCATTTGTTGAAACTGATCAGTCTTGTCAAGTTAACATGAAGTTTTTCACCTCTTGTTGTTTCTACCAGACGTCTATGAACATAAATTTCAGTTCAGATTTTGTAACTTTAGAAATAATGTGCACCTTTTCTGAATAAAAATTACCCAATGCTAGCTAGTATCACCTCAAAGGGTAAAATTTTGTCATTCAGAGAGAATTTCATTATATTTATTAAGAAATAAACAGTATGTTAAAAAGTTCACTGGGGCATAAACTTGGTCATATGATCAAATCCTGTGCTGGCGTACTATATAGCACTTCAATTTTACTCCTCATTTCCTTATTTTCATATCAATTTTTTACATACTCCCAAAAAAGTGGGGGGCCAACTCCATGATTATTCCATTTTTTATATGTAAATTTTCAAAAATTTGTTGCTGCGAGAAAAAGTGGGGGGGACAGGCCCCCCCTGATGCTACGTGCCTGTATGACGTCATTGATATAGACAGAAGTACCTGCATGTGAGGCTAGTTCTATGGGCATGCTGCCGTCTGTTGATAGAAGTGACCACTCTCTTCTGGCAAAGTTGAACTTCCATAACTAATAACAAACACAGAAGAAGATAATGAATTGTCTTAGTGATAATTACTGATCAAGATTTTTATTTGAAAATGAACTTCTAGTCAGGACTACCAACAACTCTGTAAATCACTAATACATGTAGAATATCAACAACTCTGTAAATCACTAATACATGTAGAATATCAACAACTCTGTAAATCACTAATACATGTAGAATATCAACAACTCTGTAAATCACTGATACATGTAGAATACCAACAACTCTGTAAATCACTGATACATGTAGAATACCAACAACTCTGTAAATCACTAATACATGTAGAATATCAACAACTCTGTAAATCACTAATACATGTAGAATATCAACAACTCTGTAAATCACTAATACATGTAGAATATCAACAACTCTGTAAATCACTAATACATGTAGAATATCAACAACTCTGTAAATCACTAATACATGTAGAATATCAACAACTCTGTAAATCACTAATACATGTAGAATACCAACAACTCTGTAAATCACTGATACATGTAGAATACCAACAACTCTGTAAATCACTGATACATGTAGAATACCAACAACTCTGTAAATCACTAATACATGTAGAATATCAACAACTCTGTAAATCACTGATACATGTAGAATACCAACAACTCTGTAAATCACTGATACATGTAGAATACCAACAACTCTGTAAATCACTGATACATGTAGAATACCAACAACTCTGTAAATCACTGATACATGTAGAATACCAACAACTCTGTAAATCACTAATACATGTAGAATACCAACAACTCTGTAAATCACTGATACATGTAGAATACCAACAACTCTGTAAATCACTAATACATGTAGAATATCAACAACTCTGTAAATCACTGATACATGTAGAATACCAACAACTCTGTAAATCACTAATACATGTAGAATACCAACAACTCTGTAAATCACTGATACATGTAGAATACCAACAACTCTGTAAATCACTGATACATGTAGAATATCAACAACTCTGTAAATCACTAATACATGTAGAATATCAATCATCAGAGAATAGCAGGTACAATCCAGATCATGTGAACAAATCCAATAAAGCTTGAATGGCTTAATGATATATTTGATCACCCTACCATATTTGATCACCTCATAATATTCAAAGAATGATTCCTCATTACTTATATAATTTTCAGCAATTGTACTGTTAGATATTAAAATAGTCATTGATGAAATGCATTGGTCTGTACATTAGACAAAGACACTGGAGAATGTAGATATTGAAGCATACATTTTTCCCTTGGAATTTTTGACATAGAACAAAATTAACATATTAGTCATACATAATAGCCAATTTCAGTATATGCTCTCAACGTTAAATGATGTAGACCCTTTCATGATAACTGTGTTACTGCTCTCTTGCAGGGCAAATTGATATACTTTGTGAAAGTTTTAGTATATGAATAATTAAATGACGAAAATGAAACAATTGATGTTATGTCATATTTCACCAAACTATGTCATTTTGCCCTGCAAAAGAGCAGTACTGCAGTTACAGTGAAGGGGTCTAGCTACGGTATTTTAGTATGTGAACTCATTGTGATAGCCATGAGGTACACTATGTCAGTGGACGTGGCTGGTTTACCTCTTTAAACAGTGGGTAGTAGGTATCTTCCGTGTTGGGGATATTGTGGAACTTTGGGTTGTAGCCCCCGAGGACATACAGATTATTGTCATCCACTACTACTCTGTGACCACTTCTTGGAAACAGGAAACCTGGAAGTACGCAAACAATCACAAAATCAAATACCAGTATCTCATGTATGGAAATCAATGTCATTTCATAAAATGTGTCATGATTGTCGTCTACATTTCTTTAGATGGAGTGTAGCAAAATTCAAGTTACAGACAGTGAAGTGGTGGCCACATCTTTTCTTTGCATTTCTTTTTTAAATTTTAAAACAAGACACTTCAATAGGTTTGTTACTCACTTACTGACTGTCTACACACTCTGATATATATGAGTTCAATGTATAGGTCCATAGAAGCCTTGGCTTCACCCTGTATACTGGTATTTCAATCTGTATAGACAGTAAGTTAACAATCCTAATTAACAACAATACTGCCAGACAAATGATATCCTCTTTGTGTAAAATTTACAGTGAACTTTATGTGACATGGTTCAAAATAAGTTGGGTAATTGGGCTTTTCTAAACCTGGAGCTTATGAATTAAATGCCTGTCATTCTAAAAGAAAACTAAACAATACATTGTCAACTTATTGCAAAAAAGGAGATACTGTACTGTAACTATCAATTGAAAATTAAATTTTCATTTGTCTAAGATTTTATTTGATCTACTTTTTTCTTATATTCCTCTTTAATTTATAATTTTTTATTTGTTCAAAGGCTGTAGAATTTAGATTATTTTTAGTTACTTTAGAATTGAACGTCTGTGGTAGACATACACGCAGGGTCCCCACCACTGTAGCTGTGTTAAACTGTGATCCAGTACCCTCCCTCTGAGACATGTAAATAGCGAGATGCGTTATGTAACATCTTTAAGTTATTGATAATACTACACAATTCTTCTGTCATTACTACTGTCATAGATATGTAACATCAGTGTAGGTTCCTTTTCCCACTGAGGATGAATGGACTTCCTGACTTGTAAATCATTCTTAATCTAAGCGAATAAAACCATTTATAGGATCAAATTTTAAAATAATTCAGTTTACAGTCAAACCAAATTCTTAGAAAGGATTATTAAAAAAAACCAGCTTGTTTTTGATAACATTACCAAATAAAGTTGAATTTACATGTTATGAATATATAATCATATATTACATTTTACAATATATAAATGTCTCATGGACATTGTTTACCTAATGTTTGTGTTCTATAAATGTTTATAAAAATCTACAAAATTTGAAATAATGTGGTTACAGAAATGTAGCTCTAAAATTCTAGCTGCCAGTAAATGCAGTTCTGTAAAAAAAAAAAAACCATATAATTAATTTTTCAGGAAAACTTGTGCTTCTTTATGAAACATTTCTCTCACTTCTTAACAACTTGCATCTCAAAGTAATATGTGTTAAAATCAAGTGCAGAATTAATAACACCAAAAGTCATTAAATTATATTATCTTTGAACCAAGCTATTCTAAGCTATTCAGTGTATGAACTAGCTGATGGGTGATCAAAAGAATCTCCAAGGCAAGGAGAGAGACATTTGCACACCCCAAAAAATTTCTACATTCCATGGAATGTGTTAGCAAATTGGAAAATAATTCCAATTTTTTAGAATATTCATTGAAAGTAAATCCTAGCAACTAAAAATATTAAACCCAAAGTACTTTTCCATAAGGGAACGATTTATCAAATTTCATGGTCATCTGTACTGTTAAAACGCATTACAAAAAAATTTACGCTACATCTTTATCATGATTACGCTATTTATTTTCAGCTCTAAGTAAATATAATTTGAAATTTGAGGAATTTATTTCATCATGCATATTTTTCTTGTTCTACAGTGGGGATAGAAGACCAGTTCTGTCACGTCTCGTAGATCTCCGCCTGGGGCTGCGTTCTAAAACCGTGGAGTTGCTCCCCTAACATTGCACGATCCGTCAAATCAGCTGTTACTCCACGAACAAATTGTACATCTTCTACGTAACCAAATATATCATGCAAATAAAACTGAAACAAACATCCTTACCTAAATTGTTTCTGTCTATATTTTCAGTAGATTCGTCATCCTGTTCTGGCAAACCTATTTTTTCTACGACTAGTCCCCTAACTGCCATTTTTTCTGTTTATCTGTCATTGAAAACGCTCAGTTAACCGTGACTAACGCATCTCTATAACTGAGACGAGCACTAAAATCTATTCGCTGATTGGCACGTTTTTAATCAATCCAGCCACTCAAAACCGGCGTTACACCTCTACTTTACCGGAGTGGGTAATAACCGAGGGGCTACGATTTATCGCACCAACTTTACCATAATCCTCAGTCAACATGTGTCGCGGCCGTTTGATAACCATTTTTTTATGACATTTGTCAAGATGCAGACGAGAATATTAAGCGAATTCCTTAAGTTGTCTCAGACCTTTTGTAGGCGGAATCTCTCAACTATTCATTTTCACGTGAGACTAATAACAGTAATTCATATGCAATAATAACAGAGTAAATTCGAACGTAAGAATGAAATTGTGTTAAGTGTAACCAGGTCCAGTGTAATATCTTGATTTAGCTATAACGCTTTGTTAATTACTATGTATTTTCAATCTTTCACATTTTCACCAAAATTCAGAAATAGACAAATTTTGCAAGTTTGTGACTACTCATATAACCATCATAACTGCAATTAGTCTAGCTGAACTGTTAAAAGGAACCCACTTCAAGGATATTTTGAACATTGCAGCTTTTTAACACTTTTAAGCAAAGGTATATTTCCATTGTTTTGGTAACTGCATCATCGGAAATACATGGTCAGACTCACATACGCTTGCGCTTTCTAATCATGGGCCAACTCCTTGAACTTTTTTTCATTCACATGAAAATTAATCATACTTAATTTACCGATGTACCAATTACCTTAATTTACCATCTCTGATGATAGTGTAAATGTACACCACGTTATGGGGTAACTGCTCACTACACTGTGTACTATTTGAGGTATGGATATTAAGTACATGTATGATTTCCTCACATTGTGCAAAATTATTACCAATCAGTCTTGTTTACCAGAATTGGCCTCATTTTATATTTCAAGAAGTAAATATGGGGTCATGAATCAATTTGTCACTTTAAAGATTAAAGTATCTGAACATGCTGAAGCCTCTGAGATGTAATTTGATAGGGATCTTTACTAGCATTGCTTTACAGGTTCAAAGTTAAAAACTACCAATGCACTAAAGTGTGACTTTTTATACCTGCACTTTTAAGAAGAGTGTATACGTATTAACAAATGGCGGTTATTCTAAGTAGATAATTCAAGCTTTATAGCTAAATCAATAGTTTCAGGTTTCTTGTTGATGAAAAAAGAGCAAAAAATATAAAACTGTACAAAACAATTATTTGAAGTCATTTCAAAGTTGTATCATTTTCACAATTGGGTATTTTATACTTGGTGGGCTTAGTTTCAAAGTCCTTTGCTAAAACACAATTTACATTTCAATGTTGTATCACTTTTACAAGTTTCAAAGTCATTTGCCAAAGCACAGCTTATGAGGACTTAAATGGTAAAATATCAACCTCTATCCCTTATCTGAAACAGATGTGGAAGTTTTAGAAACATTTTAGTTTTGAAAATGTGCATATGTAATCCAAAATTCTGTCCTCGCATTCTGTGTAGTTGTGTTATGGTGAGACTTGATGATTTTAGAAACACAGATACTTGCCAGAAAAGTCCTTGACTAGCGTTTTTAACACACATGGAGGGACCAGACTCCCCTGGCTGTGTGGTGCCAGTCAACCCTTTTCAACCTCATTCCATGTAAGTATAATTTGATATACAAACAAGATATTGATGTAGCATAGACATCAAGCATCTCTCTGTAAAAATCAGCTTCTTATTCAGGTTCCCAGAGTTTCTTTGATGGTTGACTACAATATATGATTACCCATGCTTGAGGAAATTTTACTGCTGTTCAGTTTTATTAACTGGTATTTATTAATTAATTTTTTTTTCGCAAATGGCAACATCACATCTCTCTGAAGCAAATTGCATGGGTATTATTTCAGGCACTCACTCAGCATTTTATAATCATCTGTTTCTTTACTACAGAGTTTTCATTCAAGCCACAAAGATAAAAATATTCTGGAGTTATTGGAGAATGGAGAGGAAATATTGCCATCAGACCTTGAACTATGTACATTTACTCCCAAGGGAGCTTACATATATCTTCTAGAAACCTTGCATGAATCCCTAGACATAAACTGGCAGATTTCAATATTTTTAAGTAAGTATTACATGTATTTGGAGAATATATTTTCTATAAGAGAGAAAACAGTTTAGAATTTAAGATGACCTTCAGTAAGCTCAATAGTAAATTCCAGGGATGGTACAATTACATTTACTGAGTACATGTACATGTACTGTACAGGAATGGTTAACATCATAAACTAACCAGGTAAATGAATATATAAATTGCCAGTTGATATACCTGCAAGTACATTATCAGAAACCCACGGTCAGTCTCGCATGCATTTTCTGACAGTGAACTTTTGTGAAGGAATCTATCGGAATACAGCATGGATTACTCATCTGAACAAGAAAAACCAAGCAGTGTGAGACTGTTTGTAGATTTTGGAAGTCTTTTTAGAACATGCCCTGTATTAGTCCAGTACTTGAAATTAAAATGATAACAAACATGCAATTGTGACAAAAATTTATTGTAAATAAAACCATTTTTCATATTTTTCAGGTTCTGTTTTATTAAGATTAGCAATCATACCAGCAACGTTGGCACTTAGTAAATTGCAGAAAAGAAAATTTTTTGTTTTATCAACAATGAAAAGGAGTGTTAATTTAACAGCAATAAAAAAGAAAAAAGGAGGTGTAACGACAGGTACCGTAACTTAAATGTATGGATGAAACTTTTATATATCAATATTTTTGTTATATTAATTGTATTTCGGCACTTCAGTTTAGATAATCTCACCAATAAATTTTGTGTTTTACTTGCAGATTTGGTGAAATTAAACAACAGCATTTTTAATCATGGTCCTAAAGATGCTTTTCGGTTTACATTAGCACAGAATTTAGTTGAGGTTAGTAGAAGTGTGTCCATTAGGATTACAGGGCCCTGCATGAACCGTTACATATTCTGTCCTTTCTATGGGGAGTAATTCATTTTTGTCTTGTTATAATTCAATGAAAGCGTACAAGTTAATTTCCTATCTCAAATCAAAAGAAATATTTTTAATCATTTCACTGTGGTTTTGACATTATGTTTTACTAGAAGTAAAGTAATAAAAAAACCATGCACGCACAAGTTGAAATAAAGACTATAAAGGCCCACGATAAGTACATGCTAAACATCTAAATATCAAATGAAGATTTCTTTTCCAGCTAAATTGTGTCATAATAAATTAAGGCATGAAAATAATTCATCTCCAATTGAATAGTGTCACAAAAATTAAGGCATGAAAATTCGACAAATGTATTTGTTTTGTCAAACATTATAGAATGTATAGAGTACTTGGATCACAAAAAAGTTAACGTTATCTACTAAGTTTTAGGCCAGTTTTTCAAATATCTCTTGAATGGAGAAAAAAGGGATTTTTTTTAAATTTAAAGATTTCATTGTGAATTAAAATTGATGTACGTTATTAAAAGGCTGGTTGAAAATAAATCATACTTAAAATAATTCAACAAAATATGGCAAACATGCAAACTTTTTATAAATACATGTATTACATGTAAATAATAGACATTATAATTTTGTACACTGATATTGCAAAATTATTGTGCTTGATTGTATATAGGAATTTGATTCTGAGAGTTCCAGAAAATACATTTTCTCCTTTTATTAAAATGAGTTGATGGAAGACAAAAATATGAAGCACATCCAATGATGCAGGGAATGCTGTAATGCTTGATGTATCAAACATTAAAAAAACCCAACTGTATTAGATAAATTAGTGCAATTATTTATACAGTATATTTAAATGTCCTTTCACTGAAACCCCCCCCCCCCCCCCAAGAAAATTCTAATAAACAAATTAATAATTTATACTCTGATAAAAAAAAGTATAAGTACAGAACAAATACTCGGTATAACAATTCTCATATAAACAAATTAATATTTCTTTTTTCATGGAAATAAATTAATGTGACATGAGTGGACTTTCTTATTGTTATATTGTTACTATATATTATCTTAGTGAAGGAAAGTATAACAATCACTAAGGAGTTTTCTGAATCTACCAGTAGATATTTTTTTCAAGCACTCTTGAAGTACAGGTAAGAATATATCGCAGAGAAGATTTGTATTCAAAAAACCACCCCTCTCTGCAATTTTCTAACTGCCAAGGGGAACTTATTTACTAGGGATAATACGGTAAAGATGTTGCAGTGGTTTTTATGTGTTGCTATATAGGCTAATGATAATTCCAATATTTGTTATTGTAGATTGCTGCTCTCTTGGTTTTTTGTGAGAGTTACCAATCAATCATCAGTCTACTGGGATTAGATTATTTCTCTACAGTGAGTTGGGAATGGTCAGGTTTTCTTTTAATTGTAAGTCTTTTTAGCTCTCAATTACAATTTTATTAGGAAAAAAATGTTTGCTGCAGAACTGTAGCTCCACAGGAAATTCAGGTTGACAGACCGTGGAGCTACAGTTCCATCCATCCAAAAATTTGTACATTTATTGCGCCTAAAAAGTTGGGCATGGTTTTTGAGCTTATTAAACTACTGTAGAGGCAGAAATATTCGTTGAGGATTTAATTTCGTTATTTTCGTGGGCAGTATAAATCAACAAAATTAAATCCATGATGAATTTTTAACCCAAGTAATAATGAATACAAGAGATAACGATATCACGAAATTAAATGTCAACGAAATTGTATTTGGTTTTAAAACAATGAAATTTTGACCCAACAAAAATTTGTGCTTCTACAGTAATTTAGGATTATATTCTGTAATTATTTTCATACCAAAAAATTCATGAGATATGTTACTACTGATTAACCATTTTACTTGCCTCAAATGTTTTCCTAAACACCCTAACCGACGTCGGGAAATGAAGTATGTTGTTTCATTGTACTGGGCTGGTGAGGGTGTATAAAAGATATTCAGAGGCAAGTTAAGTAATGACATCTTTAGTAAAATGTCTCTGAAATCTTTTGGCTTTAAAATTTTCCAGAATATATTGCTAAATTAGTTTAATAAGACCAAAAAATCCACGCAAATTTTTGTGTGCAATAATGTTACATTTTTTTTGTGTAGGTGGAATTGTAGTTCCACAGTCTGTCAACCTGACTGAGTTTCCTGTGGAGCTTAAGTTTTGCAGCTAAAAGAATGTTTGCTGGTCTGTATTGTTTCAGATTACAATAATCATTATACATGTATTAACTGGTAAAGGAAACTCATTAAGGCCAGTTAAACAGAAAATGTTTTTTGGAGTAAATGCAATTCTTGTTTATAAATGCAACCATTTGCATTTGCATAGTATTTTGGTATAAATGAAAAAGATTGAATTAGTAAGCAAAGTACTTTGCGTTTTAAAATGCGAAGATGATTACCTTTAAGGTACCTCACTACACCCACACTTATACTTTTTAAGACACTACATCACAAGATGGTGATTTAAATGTTTTGTTAAACTGTTTATATGGTTCATTTGGGTTGTAGCTCAGTGGTTAAAGTATTGGGCTTCTGAACCGCAGATCACGAGTTCGAATCCGCCTGGAGCTTTTGTTCATGTTAACTGAATTAAATTTTTGAAAATGTAATTTTTCATCCAAAATTGCATATTTTTGGGCCTATTAAACTTAAATAATTCTTATCCATTATGATATCTATCATAATCAAGTAATTTTCTGCTGATTTGTGGAAATATTTCACAGTGTAGTGAGCCACCTTAAAAACAAAGTACATCCTTAGCATTTAAATTAAAAAAATTGCATTTTAACGCAATGATTATTGAGGTTAAACAATAATTTTCCTTTTTAAACACAAAAAAAGCATTGCTTGTCTAGGATTTGCCGGCCTATATACATGTACCTAGCAATTACCAAGCATTAATTTATTTTATGTGTTCAATAAAATCTAGGTATCTGTGTTTAGGATTGTACTTTATATGCTTGTTGGTGTCATAACCAGCCAAATTTGTTGTTTTAGATGATGTGGACCTCAATGCTTCTCTCTCCCAGAATAGCCGCCACAGGAAATGTTTACTGGTGGGCCCCACTTTTCTTTTCACTGTATCCTGCGCTATTTGTAGCTCTCCTTCCGATAGTAAGTATCAAGCTCCTATTAAATATCTTATAGGTGTATGTACACATTTTCCAGGTCAAGTCACCTGGCATTGATTGACCCATCAACACCTGGGCTGCGTTCAAGATCGTAGCTGCTACGTAGGGCTACGTAGTTAAATGGAAAGCTAGCCTAGCTGCTACATAGATATTCGTAGCCTAAATATTTCATGCTAAGCATCAAATTCAATATGGCCACCTTAGTTACCACTTTGTAACAAACATTAAATCTATTTACTTATTGATATTTTGTTCATCCTTTAAGTTATAATGAATTTTAACATGTATATTTCCGCTTGAAATTAACAAATTAGGTCGATGTAATTAGTCTTTAGTTGAATATTTCCAACTTCAAATCTGAGACCTAGCAGTCCTTTCAATAGACCTAGATATCAATGACCTAGTGGCTAGGCTAGCAGCTACGATCTTGAACGCAGCCCTGTATTCATTATAGCTGCAGGTCTGTAGCTCTACGAGAAAATTCAGGATGACAGCTAAAAATCTATAGTGCCTCACTAACAAACAACTTGCAAATAACTTGGGATAAAATATTTAGCTTGTAACTCAGACTTCTGTGGAAATATTTGATATAAGATAACTGTTTAGACATTTTACTACTGAACTTTTCTCTATGTTTGCCTCAGACTGTCTTTTAAACACCCTCACCAACCTCAGAAAGTGAAAAATATGCATGTATTGGTACATGCATTTTAAATTCATCATGTGCGGATCACTGATGTAAACAAATGCATGTTATGTTGTGTTGTCATTTTCAAGTTTTTTGCATGCAAGGAAATTACACAACCAGTCAAATTATTTTCATGTGAAGCTTCAGATCTACAACTACTTGTACATATACAAGATAGTGTAATGTTTGTAAGCATTTAAAGATTAAAAGCTTTTTTTAAAAGATGAAGAAAATTGTACTGGTATTGGTAAGTGGGTATATTAAAAAAAAACAAAAACTCTATGAAATTCTGCTTTTCTACTCCAAAACAAGTTTGATAGAAACAAAGTATGCATTCATAACTAAATATTACTTAGCCATATTATTATTAATTAAATATCACTTAGTTTAGTAAATATAACAGAGTTTGGTAATTATGAGACAGTAAATATGAACATAACAGTAATAGATTTATTTGTATCATTTAATGAACCTTAGCAATTAAAACTTTGCCCTGCAAAAGAGCAGTACTGCAGTTACCTTGTCAGTCTGACTGAGGTTGTATTGTTTATTACCAAGAACCATACGATTCATAGGTGTTAAGTCAGTATCTGGTTAATACCATTATTTATGTACGGTATACTTCTTACAACAAATGGGGGTATAATTGGTGTTTGTTGTTCATATACTTTTGTTGTTTAAAACAAATGCATAACTTTATGTATTTCTTTCAGAGCCTCCAGTCCTATATGGTCCCAATGTTTTTTGCAAGATCAGTAGTACAAAGGTACATGTATAATTGTTTTTTAGTGAGAAACTATTGCATCTATCCACACATTATACCGGTAATTGTTTCTTAGTGAGAAACTATTGCATCTATCCACACATTATAATTGTTTCTTAGTGAGAAACTATTGCATCTATTCACACATTATAATTGTTTCTTAGTGAGAAACTATTGCATCTATCCACACATTCATGCAGCAGAATCAGAGTCATTTATTGTTTGTCTGCGAGAAGAGTTATTCCTCTTGTTTCTTAGTGAGAAACTATTGCATCTATCCACACATTCATGCAGCAGAATCAGAATCATTTATTGTTTGTCTGCGAGAAGAGTTATTTGTCTTGGATAATTTATCACTGTCAAAATGCAATTCATGGGTGGAGAGGAATATTATGCATATAAAAATTTTAATGTGATACAATAAAAGATTTTTAGCTTTTGAGGGCTATGTTAAGACTTATAGCTATTAACAGTGGCATTTCAGCAAAGAAGTTGTCCTTTGATTTTTCTCTTGACAACAATTACCTTCCTGTACTGTTCTCACATGTATTGTGATTTTTAGGAAATATCTCTCCTTTACATTTTACTAATAGAAATGCATGTACCTTGCTTGGTGGCGAGAATTCTGAACTGCCACTGGCTGTGAATCCCTTGTAGGATTGTATCATTGATACAGGGCATCCTCAAGGTCCTTACGTGTCTTGCTTCTCCATTATTTACACACAATACACTATGGGATTAAGTCATTTCAATTTATGGCATCTTAACCCTGAACCCTTTTACTTTAGATAGTTCAGGCAAAAGTACTTGTATTTGATTAGAACATCCATTTTATCACTCTATTGCTTTGTAAAAAAAACTTGTGTCCAATCATGATTCATTGTAATTCTTTTCCACCAGACTTAATAATTTTTAAATATATGTGTTTTGTAGTTCAAGTCTCTTGAAACTTAGACAAGTAATAATTTTCTTTTTAATTGCAGACTCAGGATGAAATGAGAGTTAAATTAGAATATTGATGCTGATCCCACCAAGGCAATTGTGAAATTCATCTATGAACCTCCACAAGGTTGTTCCAAAATATTCCAATAGAAACTTCTCTTGATGTTTGACTTTGTGTAAAAGAGACAATGATGATTATATTAGGGAAGTTTCGACATAAATAGACATATAGACAGAATTGTGGCTATGTACATGTAGCATCCAGTATGTATGTGAAATGTTCTGTCATATACACATTACATGTAGGCTTATGATGTTTCAACATGTTTCACAGGCTATCAGTGCATTATGTAAATAACATGTTTGTGCAAGTTTAATGGTCATCAACAATTTTAAATCCATTGAAGTCCAATGGCTCTTCTATTATGGCTTTGAAGTGAAATGAAAACTATATTTTGTTTTATAACAAGTGCCTGTGTACATCACTGACCATAGGGGACTGCTGGATAAACATCTCAACTATATTGGCTCTGTAATGATGACTACAGTTTTTGTTATGAGCAAACTGCTTCACTCGCCATTTTTATAAAACTGTATGCTCATCTCCTTTTTTACTTCGCAAATTTTAAAATAGGATATACAGTAACATTTTTGTACATTTATCCACAAACATGCCACCTGAAATGCCATGCTATTGTATATATGCCTGACAGGCAGAGTATGAACAAGACTTGGCATAGTTTGATTTGTTGTGATCCCACCACACTGTCATTGATAGCAATTACATCTGCTAATGCAACTTCTGACCTGTCCATTAATGAAAGTGTATTCATGAATGTAATGTAAATTTGTTAAATTTTGTTAAAATTAGATGATGGAAAACTTGTCACTGCACACCATTATTATAATTTTTTAAATGTGTTCTACATGCACTACATATGAAATAAAATGAGGAAAAAATCTCAAATACATGAAAATTTTTCTTTAATAATTTATATCTTTTATACAAATGAAGGACATTAGTTAATCTGCTATAAATATTACAAACCGAGCATTTATTTTGTACAGCAAGATTTTGTAATCCCATCCAAAGTTCCGACTTCCAGCTCAACACCAAATAATGCATTTTGAGTTTGTATCTGTAATCAAATTTACATACTGTTTAAATCATAGTTTATTGTCAGAAAGTCCACTTGAGTAAGTACTCAATATGCAGTCATATGTTGGTAGCACAGTGCAAGTCCAGACAGTACAATATTTGATCATCCTGTTCTCGACAACACTTGGATCAGATTAAGAACACAACATCATCTGCCAGCATCACTTGGTTGGCCTCCATCATTTTGTTGATGGCTTCAAATATTTCATCCTCGGAGTACTGATCTCCATAGTCTTTAGAGATTTGACCTTTGACTTTGTCAAGTGAAACTGATTGGGCATGCTCTGACTTGAAGAGATTAAACAGCGATGTTCTGAAGTTTTTCATCCTAAAATAAAAATTGTATATAAACTTAAATATCCTTGTATGTGCTGATCAGTGTTTCTTACACATGCAACAGATATTCAAATGTTTAAAGCAATTTGCTAAAGAAAATTTGCAACAGATATTCAAATGTTTAAAGCAATTTGCTTAAGAAAATTTGCAACAGATATTCAAATGTTTAAAGCAATTTGCTTAAGAAAATTTGCAACATATTCAAATTGTTTAAAGCAATTTGCTTAAGAAAATTTACTATCTACAAATGCTTTTGTGAGGAGTTTCTCAAGACACTTACTTTGTTTCATCAATAGCTACTCCTGTCTTGGGTGCAGGGGAATCCGTGTCCATTGACTCCTGGGTAGAAGCTTTTCCTTTCTTTTGTCTGGACTGTCTCTTTGGTTGTGACTCGTCTGAGAAAAAAAAATGATGTATGTTAAAGTTTGGTGTGCAGCTGATAGAATTACAATTCTTCCACCAGACTACCAATTTCCAAGTTTCTTCAAATTAATGTGAAAATTATAAGTTTATCAAATATTGAAGAAAATATATATTTTCCCCATAATTAAAATGCTTGACCTAGCACTGGCTCATTGTTTTGGTCTGTAGAGTCCTCCTTACCTTCACTGGCCGTAGCCTCGCTCTCGTCAAAGTCGTACGGATCATACCCATCCTCTCCTTCCTTCCTTGGCACTTGCTTCTCTGCGGCAGTTCTCTTTCTGGAAAAAAATCCAACAAATTTTTTTTGTTTACATTTGAATTAATAACCATGATTACTGACTTGGTGCAATCTATCAATTGACAACTCCTCACAGGATTCTGAGATAAATGTCCAAGTAACAAGGAATGTCCAAGTTAAGATGAATATTTGAATTATTTGAGGAATGTCTGAATTAATAGGAATGTTCGAGTTAATGTCTTACTGTTTCTTCCTCTTGGGAACTTCTCCATCTGGCTCATCTTGGGCCTCATCTTGACTACTCTCTCCTTCTGTGTCTCCCTCTGAATTATGTCGTCTCTTTTTCTTCTTCTCCAAGACCTACAGAAGCCAGAGAGATCTTTCTTATTGATTGAATTTAAAAATAATCTAATATAGGCAGTTCTTCACTGGTGGAATCATAAATTTCAACATTCTCTTCAGATTATTTCATCTGTGACAAATCACAGCTACTATCACCAATTGGTCTAGAAGGATTTATGATATCCTCAAATTCGTTTAAATTAAGGAAAATTGCCATAATTTGTGGAGTAGGAATTTAAAGAGTCACAGTTCAAAACCAACAGTTTACATACAAGTATATAGTAAAATGACTATTAATAGTGTAGTATGTAAAATGATTCCAAATTTTCAGTCAAAATATTAACCAATTAAAATGAAATTTAATCTTTGAGCTAGGCAACAAATCATGGTGGAATGCAAAGTCAATGTGATTTTAATGCCCGTACCTTTTTGAAGTATGCAAACTGGATGAGTTCAATGGCTGCTTGGGCATCCTCCATGTTGACAGACTTTGAGAGTCGACATTTTGCATGGGCTGTGGAGAGACGGATCATGGTCTCCAAGGTACGGGCTGTCACAGGTGTTGTCTACAAGAATCGAACAAAATGATGAAAGATATACAACCATGCACATCTATTTACAATCTACAGGTAAAATGATGTGGAATCGTGGTCAAATTCATTGATGTCATTGGAAAATATCTCGGGTACCAATGGGTCAATGAACAGGTATCGAAGGTTAACTAATTTCCCAACATTCAGGTTTAACATACATGTACACATAGAACCTGACTGGCAGGAAATTGTGATGAAGTATAAATTGATTACCCTTGCAATGTTGTCATTTTGCATGTTGTCCTGACTGCGTAACTTGGCGTACTCCTCTGCTATGTACTCCGCAGCCTCTCTGGTCAGGCTCGGCTTCAGCGCCTTTGCCACATGGATATATTTCCTCATGAACTGCATGCTGACTATCTTAAAACTGCGAAGACAGAATTTAATTTCAAACGTAAGATACATATCTTTAAAGACACTGATGTACACATCATGTACATGTATGTTTCAGGGTTTATTCAAAGCTGTTATTCTTGAAAATAAATGTGTTACAAATGTTACATGACAACCTATACATATATAAATAGTGTATTTATTCAAGCAGGTCTACACAATTTGTATTCCATGTAAAATCCCTCTGGACATGAACTATCTGAAAAACTACCAACAGTTCTTCTGATTAATGGGTACATGTGTTAATTAACAAAGAAATGACTTACTTTTTGCCTCTGTTAGGACCATGTAGAGTCTTGTTGTGTTTTTCGTAGATCTGAGTTTCTGTGTCTTCTCGCTCTTCATTTGGGTCTGATGTAGCCAGGATCTCCACATTGCTCCCAAAAGGTAGAACTGCAATACACAAGAGAATCCCAAAATGTTAAAGGTAGAACTGCAAAACACAGGTAAAACTGACTGTAAATAGAGTCTATCTAAATGAATTGAAGGTAGATTTATAAAGAAAGCATTTATATCCCATTTCCAAAAATTCCTGGAAAGAATGGATGCTTCATACGAATATAAATGATTAACATCCTAACAATGGAATAGTTAAAGAGTTATCTTTGGTGGCAATTAAAAATACTTCAACCAAAATAACAAAATACTCATTTATATCATAAAAATCTTCAATCCCACAACATGTCATTATAACTGTACCTTCCCCGTCCTGCTCTCCTGGGGCCCGGTATTGATGCATCCTCAGCACATGGTCAGATACCATGCGGTCATGTTCTGGGTCCATCTGTGATGAACAAGTTAAAAAATTCTTTTCTTATTAGAAATTATCCTGGCTGCTATTTGAATATTTTCTATTAAGTTGACCATTGATACCAAGAAATGTAAATGTTATTTTTTTCCTTTGTGCTTTCCAATAACTTACCTTGTCCAGAACGATGAAGAGAAGATCAAAACGAGACAGGAGAGAGTCTTGTAATCCAATGTTCTCCATTGGCGTCTTGTACTGGTCATACTGTAATAGAGAGGGGATGTTAAATTACAAGCACTGACTAACCAGGAAAAGGATCTGCAGGTGTTAATTGTACTGTTGCTGCAGCTATCAAAGTCAATACCATTAATATATCTTAAATAACATACAATTAATTCATACCATTGAATTTATGACAGAATAAGGATGTTTAAATAATATCCATCTAACCTATAATATTAAAAAGTAACAAATAATAAAAATCACAGCTGAAATATTTCTTCAAGAAAACCCCAATAAGCTTCTTGTGAGGTCCTTACCCTCCCATAGACAGGATTGGCTGCGGCCAGGACACTACACCTAGCATTCAGCTTGGCGTGGATCCCAGCCTTAGCGATTGTGACACGCCCCTGTTCCATCACCTCGTGTATGGCTGTGCGATCAATGTCAGACATTTTGTCAAACTCGTCAATACAGACCACGCCTCGGTCAGCTAGCACCATGGCACCTGCCTCTAACCGTCTCTCACCTGATGAAGAGAGAATTTGATGTTTCAGATTTAAGCAAAATGCATCTGCTTAAATAGGGAATAGATAGTTTGCCTAGTATCTTCACCACTCAATTAAACAAGTTGAATTAAATGCATCTTTTTCCATTTGTTAACAAAAAATGATGCAATTAATATATGTGCATTCATCTGTATGTAAAAATTTTTTTTAAATTGAAATCAAAGAAGTATTGTCAAATACAAAAACAAGTACATACATGTACATGACCTTGACAAAATGGCAGAGAAAATATTGCAGGCTTACCAGTCTCCTGGTCTGTGGTAACTGCGGCAGTCAGACCCACCCCTGAAGATCCACGTCCTGTAGTGGGAACAGCACGTGGTGCAGTGTGGAGAACATAGCGCAGCATCTGAGACTTGGCAACAGATGGGTCCCCAATAAGGAGCACATTGATGTCACTGGAGAGGAAAGGAAAATATTTGAACAGGGTTGTATATATATTGGAACAATGACATGCTGGCATTTACATGAATATTAGCACAAGCACACTGATGTTCATCAAATGTTAAATATAATGTACAAATTCATAATCAGAAGAAAACTAATTGGTTTGAATGAATATCATTGGATTTGAAAGAGTAGACACAACATCTTTTAATGTTGACAAACTTGCCTAAAGCATCTATTCATACAACTCTTAATCAGAAAATCCTTATGCAATTAATAAACAAGAGGCCCATGGGGCCACATCGCTCACCTGAGCAACAATGGGCGTTCAAAAGATATTGTGCCGTATGGTCCCTCGGTAGAATAACAAAAAATAAATATTGTAAAGTATTTCGAATTTTACACTTATTTTTGCATACACGTAATCTTTGACATTGTACCTTCATGAAATACTATTTTTTTTACAAAAATAAGAAAATCCTACGCAAGATATAAAACTAAACATTTGGTAGGAGTACACTGTTAAGTTGTTAACTTCCAATTCCCTATATTTTCGTTCTGCCCCCCCCCCCCCCCCCCCCCCCCCCACTTTGTAAGGCGATCAAAATATATGAAAGCAGATAGGTACATTTTTTTCATCAACTACTTACAAGTTATTGTATTTTTAAAAAGAATATATAATAGTTATTGTTTTTTATTTTAAAAATCCTACATGTGTAGATGTGAAAAAGAAAATTGTACCTCAATGTGCTCAATTCCTCAAATTAAAAACATTCAAAAAATTTATTTGTCTTCTCCATTATAATTAAATGACTGTTATTTACTTCGCGTACAAACCAGGATAATTTTCCGATGTGATAACTTCTTAGGAATAGCAATAATTACTTTATCCCCGCAAAAGAAATGTGTCAGAACTATGGAAACTGTTGTAAAGATGTCGTTTTTATTTACCCATGTCTGAAAAACTATCAAAATTGATGTAGATTTCACATTATTTATTGTATGAAGAGGGGGCCCCAGAGAGTAGGTATATACAGAAGACCATTCTTTATTTTGTTTGTACAAGTATTTAACATACTCTAATTCATATAGAATTTCTAATGTTCAACCAAAATTTCAGCGTCAATCGTAGAATTATAAGCAAGATACAGAGCTCACAGTTCGCCTAGGTTTGAGTCATATTTTGTTCACATGAGTTTATTACATTCAACTTAAGATTCTTAACTTGGTATTTCCTATTCAGCATTTAAAATGGAAAAAAAAGAATGGCCTAAGATTTTCAATTCTTTTATTCACTCAAGACCAGTTCACTGGTATTTGAGGTTCAAAATCAGTTTATACAAATGTACACAAACACAGTCAAGGATCACATGTACAGTAGGAGTAATAATGACGAAGAAAGGTTACGTTTACAATACAATAAGTTGTTAAAGTTGGTTTCTGGAAGAACAGACTTTGAAAATTTTCTTATTAAATA